>NW_006921905.1:1887658-1905987 GCF_000298275.1 Orycteropus afer afer
GAAGATACCTAAAGATAATTCTTTTGAATTCCTTATCAGAAAGTTCCAATGCTGCTTCTTCCTCAGGGATGTGTTCTGGGTCTGTATCCTGTTCCCTTGTTTCTACCACTTTATCTTGCTTCTTTGTGTGGACTGTGATGGGCTGTTGTCTCTGAGACATCATGGTATTGTTGTATTTAGATCTCTGCTAACTGTTTGTGAAGAGCAGCCAAGGGTGATTCATTCTCTTTTTGGTTGTTTTTGTATCATTGGCCCATTGGTGGAGAAGGAGGTAGTGGCTCTTGCTTAATAAGTGAAGTTGCAGGAGTGTGGGTTTAGTTGTATCTTATGGGGACTGTTGCTGTCTACCACTCAGTTAGACAAAAATTACAATTGAATAACCATCAAAAAACTAAAAGCACATGGACAAAAAATACTCCAAGTAATCACACAAGAACAGCAACCAAAAAAAAAAAAGAGAAACAAGAAAACCTGTAATATCTGGGGATAGGGCACTAAGAGAAAAAAGGTAGAGAAGAAGAATAATGAAGAAAAAATGGGGAAAAGAGGAATGGGGTTAACCACGAGAAAAAAAGGAAAAGAAGAAAAAAGAATTTAAATTTAAAAAAAAAAAATGTAACCAGGTACAGGGAAAGAAAAAAAAAAACAAGGTGTAAACTAGGACTTGGGAGGGGAAGAATAATAAAAAGGACAAAAAGTATTAATAATAGTAGTAATTTCAAAACAGACAAATACAAGCAATCTAAACACAAGAAAAAAAGGAGAAAAGAAAAAAAATCAACAGAGGACAGGGCAGGGCACCCAGGCTCTGTCCGAGCACACAGACTGGGATGGCCCAGAAGGTGGGTGGGAGTGGGGGTTGGCTTCACCTCCATTCACCAAGCAGGTGTGGGGTATAAGAGTAACAAGAGGAATGTTTCACCTTCTCAGTCGTGTAGGTCCGGAGTGTCCTTGGGGTTACTGGAAAGCAGTACCTCTTCTTAAATCCCTGGAATCTCAGAGAGCTCTGTCTCTTTAAATATCCAAACTGGTCAAGCTGCTTGTAAATATTCAAAATGGTGGTGCCCCCAGACTGGTAAAAGTCCACAGTTCAGCCCATCTTCCTCTTCATCACTGCTTTCCCTTTTACTCCACAGCCACGAGAGCAGTCCTCCATGCAGTCCCTGGCTAGCAGGGCTGATTTTTAGGTCAATTCTTAGGTTCTACCACCCACTGGGAATCTCCAAGCTGTTTGTGCCATCAGGATCACTCAGGATGGCTGTCAGACCATAGGTCTGTATGTCTCTTTTTGTGGTATTTTTGCACAAATTCTTCTGCTAGTTGGGGTTTAGTCCACTTCTATATCCTTTCCTTAAAGGCTCAGGGGTCCAAGATTATCTTCTGTGTCTGTGTTAATTGGTTTCCCTTTTCTTTGTTGAAGAGGGTCTGTGCAGACTTCCTGCCTATTCCACCATTTTGAAATCAATCTCTTGTTCAGTAATTCTTGACACTTTGGCATCAACTTTGATTTTCTGTCACCCCAAAATACATTTTTTTAATAGAATCAAAATACCTTTAAATTATTTCCCTGATACACTGTCTCCAAATAAACCAAAAAACAAACCAAACTCATTGCCACCCAGTCAATTCTGACTCATAGTAACCTCCTTTGGGTTTTCAGGGTGGCAAATCTTTACAGAAGGAGATTGCCCAGTCTTCCTTCCACAGAGTGGCTGGGGAGGTTAAACCACCAACCTTCTGGTTAGCAGTGAAATGCCTTAGGCACTATGTCACCAGAGTGCCATCTCTAAATAAAGGATCATCGTTAATGTAAGTACAGAGAAAGGAAACATTATTTTTCAATTTTTGTTTACAAAATTCTGTTTTTGTTGTTGTTATGTGCCGTTGAGTCAGACCCGACTCAGCGCGATCCCTCCTTGGGTTTCCAAGGCAGTATCACTACAGAAGTAGATTGCCCCTTGCCCCATCTTCCTTCCGAGGAGTGGTTGTTGGGTTTGAACTGCCAGCCTTCTGGTGAGCAGTCAAGTGCCTTAAACACTATGCTATCAGTGATCCCTTCATAAATCATTACCAAAGCAGATCTAGAACAATGAGAATAAAATAAGTCATTTTTCCAAGTTTACATAACTAAACTGGTTTTAAGTCCAATGCCTTTGGTTCCAAATCCAACATTTAAATCACTATATCACATTGTACCTGCTAATATTAACACATGTGCAATGACTGAAAGCATCAACAATTAACAGGACAACTCACTTTCTCCAATCTTAAAGAAAGAAATTAAAATATCTGATGAATACAGACAACCTCCTGTTCAGAGATGCTAAGGGGAGAAGTCAACAATCACCATTACTTCTTCCCGATAAAGAAGTGGAAAACTTTTTAACACCAGTCAGCAGATGAAGGAGGAGCAGCCAAGCCCTGGTAATCACCAGGTGATAAATGGATGTTCTGAATTTAGGTATTTGTTACACAGAATTATTTTTACATACATTAATTTTATCTAAATTAGTAGTTCTCAACCTAGGGTGATTTTGCCTAGTAGAGGACATTTGGCAATTTCTGAAGATACTTTTTACTATCACTACTAGGTGGTTTGATGCTATTAATATCTACTAGGTAGAAGCTAGAGTTAGTGCTAAATATCCTAAAATACAGAAGACAGCTTCCAAAACAAATAAATATCTAGACCAAAATGTCTTTAGTTTCAAGTTTGATTTGCAGTCAGTAAGGGTTGCAAAATATATTCCCAACTGGTAGACTTCTGGTGCTTGGTTGTAAAAGACTCAGAACAAAACAATGTATGATCTAGAGAACATTGAATTGAGCTTGGCTTAAAATGAAGAGTTCTGGATTCAGTTTGGTTGACTTAAAACCTTAATATTTACCAACTGTGTTCAAAGCTGTGCACTACTGGGGAATATGTAAATAGTTATAATATGCTCCGTATCTTTCAGTAACTTAAATTTTATTAAATGTGGCAAGTTCTTGGAGACTAGGGACTAGCATTTTTAGTACCTGTGTGATAAGTGTTTTATGATTATATATTCAATGAATATGAAGTAGCTCAACAATATTTCAAAATTATCTCCACTTCTTTCATGTCCCACACACAATTTGATCACCTTAATTTTGTTACAGGCTCTTGATAGAAAGAAGTGATACCATTAGATATGAACCAAGTGTAGCTTCTACATCCACTTATTCACATTTGTACCCACATTTCCCTCTGTCTTTCAAGTATCAGAAAATGAGGCATCTCTCATGCTATCCAAGGACAAATTTTCCATGTCTTTTCTTAACATCCTCCCACTGTTCCATTATCTTCAAGACTTAGGGAAATCAATAAATACCTAATTTGTATAAAGCACATGATTAACTGATCAAGTCGTATTCAAGCACTCATGTTCAAGTTTCACCCTCAGGTTCAAGTTTCTCCCATCTTAAGACATAATCTCCTTTTAACCTATATCCACTTTTATTTTTTCCATTTCTTTTGAACTTAGCTTCTCACTATCCCCAATTTATCCTAACCCATTTACTTAGTATCCAGAGATCTAATTCTGTCTCTGCCACTCACTGAAACTGATCTTGAAGAGGCCACTGATGATCTCCATGTTTCAAAATTCCAAACACCAGAAATTCTTAAACTCTTTGGATCAGGTCTCCTTTCTCCAACCCACCCCCCCCCCAAAAAAAAAAATCACATATATACACAGACACAAAACATTTGCATAATATTTTCAAAGGAGTCACTGATAAATCCATGAACCCCAGTTAAAAAGTACCGTAGGTAACAGAATTTAGCCCTCACAGGAGAACTATCTTGCATTTTACAGTGTTTTATTTCCAATGGATGCTCTTGGCCATGGAGGAGGGAGCACCTATTCAATGCCATATACTATGTAGAATATTAAGGATACAGAGATAATAGAACAAGAACCCTGTCTTCAAGAAACTCATCATAAGTATTGTTTGTGTAACTCTGAGATTTCCTACCTGGGTGCCCTGGAATATGGTAATACTATTCATTGAGAAAAGAGAACCAAGGAAAAGGATTGGTAAGAAATGAAAGCAGTAAGTTAGGCTTTGGATATAGTGTATTAGAAGACAACGAGACACCCAGATGAAGAAAACTCATTATTTCAAAATGCGTAAGGTGGGGGTGGGGTGGGGAGAACTAATGTTTAAAATGGAAAATTTGACCTGCTGAGGAAAATCTGGGTCAAGATCCAAATTAGATAAGACTTCAAAGTTGTAATTATTTAGATAGTTTCCTAGAGAGAAATAAAAAAATTTAATATTTGGGTAAGAAATACAGAATTTCAGTTGTCAGTTATAGGGTTGTGGATAACACAATTGTTATTGGGATCAGACAGACCTGATTAGTCTAAACCTAGATCCAAAGCACACTGTGTGAGACCTTGAATGAATATGTACTCACTAAGTGCTAATTTGCTCATATGCAAGATGAGAATTAATAATATATAATATATTATTTGAGGCAGTGGTTGTTAAATGGTAGAATTTTGGGCTTCTGTGTGGGAGAACCAGTTTCAATTTCTAGCCAATGCCTAAGTACTTCATGCTCAGCCACCACCCATCTTTCAGTGGAGGTTTGCATGTACTTTGATGTGAACAGCAGACCATACAGACCTAGACAGACTAAGAAAAAAGGCCTGATGAGCTACTTCTGAAAATCAGCCTATGAAAACTCTGTAGATCATAACAGTTTGATCCACAACAAATCACAGAGATGGCATAGGACTGGGCAACATCTTGCTCCATAATGCACATGAGTTGAGGCCTACACAACAGCAGCTATCAATGACAACAATAAGTTATGAGGAAATGTTAATATATTACCTAATTTTTATTACTTATTACCTAATTATATCTAAACTCAAACCAAACTCACTGAAATCGAGTCAGATCCAACTCATAGCTATCCCTTCTTGAGTTTCTGAGGCAGTATCTCTATAAAAGTAGATTGCCCTATCTTCCTTCTGAGGATTATATATATAGTAACATACTTATATATTACTAGTATGTCAATCTACCACTTGTCTTTCATCTTGTCATACTGTGGTGCCTTGCATGTTGCTTTGATGCTGGAAGCTATGACATCGATATTTCAAACACCATCAGGGTCTCCATGGTGAACAAGTTTTAGCAGAACTTACAGGCTAAGACAGACTAGAAAAAAGGAGCTGGCAATATATTTCTTAAAAAATTAACCTGTGAAAACCTTAGGAATAGCAGCAGAACACTGTCTGACATAGTACCAGAAGATGAAACCCTCAGGTTAGAAGGTACTTAAAATATGACTGGGGAAGAGCTGCTTCCTCAGTGTAGAGTTGACCTTAATGAAGCGACTGGAGTAAAGCTTTTCAGGCCTTCATTTGCTGAAGGAGCACAACTCAAAATGAGAAGAAACAGCTGCAAACATCTGTTCATAAACAGAATGTGAAATGTACAAAGCATAATCTAGGAAAATTGTAAGCTGTCAAAAATGAAATGGAGCATGCAATGATCAATATTCTGGGCATTAGTGACCTGAAATGGACTGATACTAGTTATTTTGAATCAGACAATCACAGTCTACTACACTGAGAATGACAAATTGGTGAGTGCAATGAAGTGAATTACTTCATATGGCTTTTCTAACCATAGTCTCTGTAACTCCCACCAGATTACTGGGTGGGACCATGCAAATAAGGTGTATAGAACTCTGATTTTGGGATTGGTTACTTTTGTTATTCTGCTAGGCTTAAACTGAGCCTTCCTTAGGGACAGAGATGAGGATTTCACTGCCCTCAAGAGAGAAGAGCTGGAGGTGAAGTGGTGAGTCATTGGACCCACCCTTATGCTGTACCTCCATGGCAGAGACACCTGGCAGAGAGATGCCTAACAGAGAGACAGTGGCAATGGAACCAAGAGGCACAAGACAGAGAAGCAGGCTTACCTGGCCAATAGAGTGAGAAAGCTGAGTGCCATTGGGCAGCAGTCTTGCTTGCTGAGTGGGATGCACATAAGTATGCCTATTGGCAAAGCTAAAAGAGCTTTGTAACACGTGCCAGAGCAAGGCAGAGGCCTGGCCAAGAGGTCAAGGGACAAAGAAGTATGCCTGAAGGCATAGCAGAGGGGAGTCTGTCCTGCTCAAAGAATTGTATCTTGAGTGTATTCCTGAACCTGGATTGTAGCCTGTTACTTCCCTAATAAATCCTATAATCATGAGTATTATCTATTAGTTCTGCGTGGCCATTGCAATGAATTATCGAACTGAGTAAAGAAGTAGTGAGTGCTGTGGGAGGAATGGTTGGTGTCAGAGTTGGTAAAACGGCTGGAAGGTGGTGGCATGTCTGGCCTCATAGGAATAAGCCTTGGGCTGTTGATGATGATTCTGTCTCCCTTTTGTGAAGTTAGAAGAGATCAGAAGATGCCACCTTCATGTCCTTTTTGCAGAGGGGAATGGCATCACATTCATACTCAAAAAGAACATTTCCAGATCTTGAAATATAATGCTGGTGGTTATAGGATATTATCCATACAATTGCTATTATTAACATTTAGGCACCAATCATCAATGTCAAAGATGAAGAAACTGAAGATTTTTATGAATTTCAGCAGTCTGAAATTGATCAAACATGCAATTAAGATGCACTGATAATGACTGGTGATTGAAATGCTAATGTTGTCAACAAAGAAGGATCAGTAGTTGGAAAATATGGCATTGGTGATAAAAACAATGTTGGAGATTGCATGATAGAATTTTGCAAAACCAAGAACTTATTCATTGCAAATACCTTTCTCCATAACATAAACAGTGTTTATACACATGGACCTGGCTGGATGTAATACATAAGAATCAAATCTACTACATCTGTGGAAAGAGATGAGGGAGAAGCTCAATGTCATTAGTCAAAATGAGGTCAAGGGCCAACTGTGGAGAGACCATCAATTGTTGATAGGAAAATTGAAGTTGAAGCTGAAGAGAATTAAAACAAATCCATGAGAGCCAAATTATAACCTTGAGTATATCTCACTTGAATTTTGAGACTATCTCAAGAGTAGATTTGATGCACTGAACACTAATGTCTGTAGACCAGACAGGCTGTGGTATGACATTATGGGTATCATACATGAAGAAAGCAAAAGATCACTAAAAAGAGGAAAGAAAGGAAAGATCAAAATGAATGTCAGAAGGGACTCTGAAACTTGCTCTTGAAAACAGAGTACCCAAAACAAATGGAAGAAATGATGTTGTAAAAGATCTGAACAGAATATTTCAAAGGGTGGCTTGAGAAGATAAAGTAAAATGTTATAATGAAATATGCAAAGACCTACACAGAAAACCAAAAGGAAAGACATTCTCAGTATTTCTCAAGCTGAAAGAACTGAAGAAAAACTCAAGCATTAAGCTGCACTATTGAAGAATTCTGAGCACACCGTAAGGAGCTCCAATGGCATTGTAAGGAGTTCTGCTGGTGTAGTGGTTAAGGCATTTGGCTGCTAACCAGAAGGTTGGTGGTTCAAACTCACTAGCCATACCATGTAAGAAAGAGGAGGCAGTCTGCTTCTGTAAAGATTTATAGCTTTGGAAACCCAACAGTGGTCACTATCAACTATCCACTATCCACTATCAAAGGGAGTGAGTTGTTTTCTTTTGGGGGGGTGAAGCAGGGTTGGGGGGTTACTGAGTTTAAAGCATTGCTGCTGAAGAAAAAAAGGTCAGCAGTTTGAACCCACCAACTACTCCCCAGGGGAAAGATGAGGCAGTCTGCTTTCATAAAGATTTACAGCCTTGGAAACCCTTTTGCACCGTTCTCCTCTGTCCTATAGGGTCACTATGAGTTGGAATTCACTCAATGGCAGTGGGAGAGAGGGATGGGCAATATATTGAACAGCACAGGAAACATCAAAGGAAGGTGGAAGGAATGCACAGAGTCACTGTACCTAAAAGAATTGGTTGATGTTCAACTATTTCAGGAGGTAGCGTAAGATCAAGAACCAATGATATTGAAGGTAGAAGTCCAAGCTTCACTAAAGGCATTAGCAAAAAACAAGGCTCCAGGAATTGACAGAATATTAATTGAAATGTTTCAACAAATGGATGCAATACTGTCTATGCTAAGAAGGTTGGAAAACAGCTACCTGGCCAAACAACTGGAAGAGATCCATGTTGGATCAAAGAAAGGTGATATAACAGAATGCAGAAATTATTGAACAATATCATTAACATCTTATGCAAGTAACATTTTGCTAAGGATAATTCAAAAATGGTTACAACAGTACATTAACAGGGAACTGCCAGAAATTCAAGCCAGATTTAGAAGAGGATGGGGAATGAGGGATGTAATGGCTAATGTCAGACTGGCTGAAAGCAGAGAATCCAGAAAGATGTTTACCTGTGTTTTATTGACTATGCAAAGACATTGAACTCTGTGGAATATAACAAATTATAGATAACATTATGAAGAATGGGAATTCCAGAACACTTAATTGTGCTTATGAGGGACATGTATATAGACCAAGAGGCAGTCATTCAAACAGAATAAGAGTTTAAAATCATGCATGGTTTAAAATAAGGAAAGGTGTTTTTGAGGGTTACATCCTTTTACTGTACTTCTTCAGTCTGTGTGCTGAGCAAATAATCTAAGAAGCTGGATTGTATGAAGAAGAATGCAGCATCAGGATTGGAGGAAGATCTATCAATCACTTGTGATATTCAGATGACACAATATTGTTTGCTAAAGTGAAGAAGATTTGAAAGACTTACTGATGAAGAGCGGTATGACAACATAAAGAAAGCACAAATCCTCATCACTGGGCTGGTAGCAACATCCTGATAAATGGAGAATAGATGAAGTTGTCAATGATTTCATTTTAAAATCCACAATCAATTCTCAATGAAGCAGCAGTCAAAAAAAAAAAAAAAATTGTATTGCTTTGGGTAAATCTGCTATAAAATTCCTCCTTAAGTGTTAAAAAACAAAGACATCAGTTTGAGGTCTAAGATATGCCTGATCCAAGCTGTGGTATTTTCAATCACATCATATGCATGAAAAAACAGACAATGAGTAAGGAAGATCAAAGAAGAATTGATGCATCTGAATTATGATGTTGGCAAAGAAAATTGAGTGTACCGTGGACTGCCAGAAGAACAAACAAATCTGTCTTGGAAGAAGTACAGCCAGAATGCTCCTTAGAAGCAAAGATGAGACTTCATCTTATGTACTTTGAAATGGTAACAACAGGACAAGTCCCTAGAGAAGGAAATCATACTTTGTAGAGTAGACAGTGAAAAAGAGGAAGACCCTCAATGAGGTGGATTGACACAGAGGCTGTGACAAAGGGCTAAAACATGGCAAGGATTATACGGTTGTTGCAGGACCAGATAGCATTTGGTGATGTTGTACATAAGGTCAATATGAGTTGGAACCTACTCAACAGCACCTAACAACAAGAATTATATTAATAATATCTACTATATCATGCTGAGAATATTGAATAAAATAATACATATGGAAGCCTTAGTACAGTATGTATTACATAGTAAACTGTCATTAAAGTAATGATGTTACTTCTTTACTATTATTATTTGAATTTAAATTCCCATTTATATGGTCTTGAAGAACAGGAAGCCAAGTATGTAAAATACTCCAAATGAACAATACCATTAATATCTTATGTGAGTAACATTTTGCTGATATTAATAATATTGTTCAGTTGTTGCTGAACTGAATGTTCATGAAAAGAGCCAAAATAAAAATATCTATTTTAGAAATTATAATTACATCAATTCCTTGAATGTTCTGCTTTTTCATCTATACATAAGATAATGGTAATTCATGTCTAAAACCAAGGTTTGATGAGCATCTCAGGTAATAAAAAATTGGATGAAATTAAAGAAGACAAGTCATTCATTTATTAACTAATTCATCCAACAAATATGTATTTAAAGCATTAGGTATGCAGAGCAGCATGATAGGTATTAAGCATGCAAACCAGAAAACACTATGCCCTTACTGAGATTACTGTCTAGACAAGACATACACAAAATCATTTTACTGATGTGTAATTACAAATTTTCATAAACACTATAAATGAAAAGTACAGGGGATTATGAAATTATATAGTAAGAAATATAACCTATTTTGGGTGGATAGTCAAAAGTCTTCCCTCAAGAAGAGATGATAGTAAAGAGGGCAAGAGTTTTCCAGGAACAAAGAATAGGACATGTTTAGGCCTTGCAATGAAAGTATGCATACGAAGTTAGAGAAAGAAGAGAAAATCAGGCTTTATGTTGTGGATGTAGTGGTGCCACTCAGATCTCCATTCAAGAGAACTTTCTATGGGGAGCTTGGTTGACAAACCGCCTCTACCCAACACACCTTGGATTCAGTGAAGTTTTCATGATGAGGCCAGGTTGCTCCCAGACTGAGACTGAATGCAGTGAGGTTACCAGAACCAGACTACTCCCACTTGACATGAGAAAACTTTAACAGGATACCTTTGCTGAGGGACTTCTTATCAGCTTGGCCAACATTTTCTCTAAATTGCACTACAGTCTGATGCTCTTCCTACATATTCTCCTTCTATCCATTTCTCCTTTCACAACTTTAAGTTCTGCATAGTGATTTTAGGGCCTATTCCCTCCCCCTTATCACTCACATACATTTTTCCCAATAAATCCCTTGACTATCTCATCTTATGTTGGCAGCTGCTGTTTTGAGCACCTAGACTAAAAATCAAGTGGTAATGAGAGAAGTGAAAACAAAAAAAACAAAGGCTTAGATACTGGCTCACTCAGTGATTGGCTGGCCAAGAAGGACCCCACCCTGACTGGAATGTAGGAGATAGATAAAATTGCATCCCAATGCTGATAATTTTACCAATGTTGACCTGGGAAAATGTCCCAGTGGAAAAGAATGTCACAGTTATTTCAATGATGTAGGCCTTTAAACAATATGGGGAGACAGTGAATGTGTCTGGTTATTACTTAGATGGATTGATGCCCTGTAAAGAAATAATGGAAAACTGATGGTGGATAGAAAGCTATTAAATGCGAAGTGAGATAGCCAGAGAGAGTCACTCCTTTTCTTAAATGGAGAATGGACTCAGCTGGAAAGCAGGTTGAAGAATTTAGAGTAGCAAAGCTTCAGAATCATTTAAATGCTAGACCAAGTCAGGTTTCTTAGGCTAAAGTCAGAAATCTGGTTGGGAAAACCTGTAGTTCAAAAACATAATATTATACACATATTACAATCCAACAATACGGGGATTAAAAAAAAAAAAAAAAAACCTCACTGATGTTGAGTCAATTTTGACTCATAGTGACCCCTCCTTGGGGTTCCGAGGCAGTATCACTGTGGAAGTAGATTGCCCCATCTTCCTTCTGAGGAGTGGGTGGGTGGTTTGAACCTCCAGCCTTCTGGTTAGCAGTCAAATTCCTTAGGCACTATGCCCCAGAGCTCCTAATATGGGGATATGTGAGTGGGCAATCTTGATACGTGGGTGGATATCCTTGATGATTTTGGTTTTGTATAACCCCAAACTTTCAGATCTCCATTGGCTGATGTGGCATGACTCAAAATGAGTAGAAACAGATGCAAACATCCATTAATAATTAGAACATGAAATACACAAAGTATACATTTAGGAAAACTGGAAGTTGCCAAAAATGAAACGGAACCCATAAAGATCAACATCCTAGGCATTAGTGAGCTGAAATGGACTGGTTTGGGCCATTTTGAATCAGACAACCATGTGATCTACCATGCTGAGAATGACAAATTGAAGAGGAATAGTGTGGCATTCAAAGAGTGTTTCAAGATCTGTCCTGAAACACAATGCTGCCACTGATAGGATAACATCCATACACCTACAAGGAAGGCCAGTTAATACTACTATTTTTCAAATCTGGGCACCAACCACCAAAGCCAAAGATGAGGAAATTGAATACTCTGCCAATTTCTACAGTCTAAAATTGACCGAACATGCATTCAAGATGTGTTGATTATCACTGGTGACTGGAATGTAAAAATTGGAGGCAAAGAAGAGTTACTGGTACTTGGAAAATTTGGTGTTGGTGATAGAAATAATGCTGGAGATAGCATGATAGAATTTTGCAAGATCAACAACTTATTCACTGCAAATATCTTTTTTCAACAACATATCTGATGGCTATACATGTGGACTTCACACAGGGATCAGATTGACTACATCTGTACCAAAAGCGATGGAGAAGTTCAATATCTTCAGCCAAAACAAGGCCAGGAGCTGATGTGGAACAGACCATCAACTGCTCATATGCAAGTTCAAGTTGAAGTTGAGGAGAATTAAAACAAGTCCATGAAAGCCAAAATATGACCTTGATAATATCTCTCCTGAATTTAGAGACCACTTAAAGAATAGATTTGATGCACTGAACACCAATGACCAAAAACCAGAAGAATTGTGGGATGACATCAAAAACATCATCCATGATGAAAGCAAGAGGTCATTAAAAAGACAAGAAAGGAAGAAAAGAACAAAATGGATGTCAGAAGAGACTCTGAAACTTGCCCTTGAGCGGAGGGTGGTGAAAGCAAATGGAAGAAATGACACAATCAAAGAGCTGAACAGAAGATTTCAAAGAGCAGTTTCAGAAGACAAAGTCAGTTATTACAATGAAATGTGCAAAGACCTGGAGTTAGAAAACCAAAAGGCAAGAACACGCTCAGCATTTCTTAGCTAAAAGAACTGGGGAAAAATTTAAGCCTTGAGTTGCACTATGGAAAGATTCTATGGGCAGTATATTGAATGATGCAGGGAGCATCAAAAGAAGATGGAAGAAATACACAAAGCCACTGTACCAAAAATAATTGGTTGATGTTTATCCATTTCAGGAGGTGGCATATGATCAAGAACCAAGGATATTGAAGGAAGAAGTCGAAGCTGCACTGAAGGAATTGGTGAAGAACAAGGCTCCAGGAATTGATGGGATACCCACTGAGATGTTTCAACAAACAGATGCCCCACTGGATACACACACTCGGCTATGCCAAGAGATTTGGAAGACAGCTACCTGGCCACCTGACTGAAAGAGATCCATATTTGTACCCATTCCAAAGAAAGGTAATCCCACAGAATGCGGAAATTATCAACCAATATCATTAATATTTCATGCAAATAAAATCTTGCTGATGAAACTTCGATAATGATTGCAGCAGTACAATGACAGAGAGCTTCCAGAAATGCAACCTGGATTCAGAAGAGGATGTGGAAGGAGGGATATCATTGCTGATGTCAAATGTATCTTAGCTGAAAGCAAAAAATACCAGAAAGATGTTTACTTGTGTTTAATTGACTATGTCAGAGCATTTGATTATGTGGATCATAACAAATTATAGAAACACTGAGGAGAATGGGAATTCCAGAACATTGATTGTACTCATAAGGAACATGTACATAAATCAGGAGGCTGTCATATATACAGAACAAGGGGATACTGCATGGTTCAAAATCAAGAAGGGAGTGTGTCAAGGTTGTATCCTTTAGCCATACTTATTCAATTTATATGCTGAGCAAATAACCCGAGAAGCTGGATTATATGAAGAGAAATGTGTCATCAGGATTGGCAGAAGGCTCATTAACAACCTATGTTATGCAGATGACACCGCTTTGCTTGCTGAAAATGAAGATGACTTGAAGCACTTACTGACGAAAATTAAAGACTACAGTCTGGAGTATGGATGATACCTCAATATAAAGAAAACAAAAATCCTCACAAGTGGTCCAATATACAGCTTCATGGTAAATGGAGAAAAGATTGAAGTTGTCAAGGACTTCGTATTACTTGGTTCTACAATCCACACTAATGGAAGCAGCAGTCAAAACATCAGACAAGGTATTGCATTGGGCAAATCTGCTGCAAAAGACCTCTTTCAAGTGATGAAGAGCAAAGATGTCTCTCTGAAGGCTAAGGTGCACTTAACCCAAGCCATGGTATTTTCAATTGCCTCTTATGCATGTGAGAGCTTGACAATGAATAAGGATGACCGAAGAAGAGTTGATGCTTTCGATTTGTGGTGTTAGAGAAGAATGCTAAGAGTACCATGGTCTGCTAAAAGGACTACCAAATCCATCCTGGAAGAATTGCAGCTGGAATGCTCCTTGGAATCAAGAATGGCCAGACTTTGTCTCACCTACTTTGGTCATATTATGAGAAGGAACCATTCCCTGGAGAAGGACATCATACTTGATAAAGTGGAGGGTCAATGAGGATGGGGAAAGCTCTCAACGAGATGGATAGACACAGTGGCTGCAACAATGAGCTCAGATATAGCAAAGATCATGAGGCTGGCACAGGACCAGGCAGCATTTTGTTCTGCTATGCATGAGGTCAATATGAGTCAGAGATGACTTGATGACATGTAACAACAACAGCAACCCTAGATATAACAAATGAGAATCACTGGGAATGTTAAGATTCTGATTCAATATATCTGGGGCAGAAATTTTCAGCAGAGGTTTGAATAGGAATGAACCAGTTCAAAGCCCTGGTAGAAATCTCTTCCTTGTTTTGGAAGTTTGTGTTCCTTTAAAGAGTTCATCTATATTCTTAGTAGTTCTGGTGGCATAGTACCTAAGGCATTTCACTGCTAACCAGAAGGCTGGCGGTTCAAACCCATCAGCCACTTTGCTCAAGTATGCCAAAGATCATGAGGCTTCCATAGGACTTGCCAGTATTTTTTTTTTTTCCATCTGCATTCTTAGGGTTCAATAATTCCTAGGATTCACTTGAATAACTAGGGTTCAGTCTCAGCACAATCTGCTCGGAACATGCTGGTCCTAACCTGGACAGAAAGAAATTAAACTGTAAGACTAGCAAGAGTTAGTTAACACAAATTTCAGTAGGCAGGAGTGGGCAGGAAAGATGAATGGAAACAAAGAACCCCGGGAGGAAGTAGGAAGAGTGCTGTTGCACTGAGGCGATTGCAACTAAAGTCATGAAACAAAATGTGTATAAATTGTTGACTGAAAGACTAATTTCCTCTAGAAACTTTCACTCAAACAACAATAAAATCTTACAATTAAAAAAAAAAAAAGAATTCATTACCATTACTGGCAGAGTCAGGTTAATTCCCCTATTATTAGGTTTTAAGCTTTATGAAGGTGGCTGGACTATAAGATCACATGAGCAAGAATTTATTGATTTAGGGACAATTTCTTGGGATACAGGATTGAATACCATAACAAAGATTTAAAGCAGCAGGCAAATTCATTGCTGGGATCACTCTTAGAGGCCTGGAGAAAGTGATGGTTCACAGAGTGTAGTGGAAATGCCTGAGCTGCCATGGAAAATTGTAGAAGGAAATACAGAAAGGGCCATGGAGTGGATACATTGAGATGAATATATTAAGTGAGGCCACCAAACCCACCAGAGGATTTCATGAAATTAGTGCCACCATTAGAGATCTAGAAAACACAGAGTTGTTAAACATATCTCTGTTTAATACACCAGCCTACCCCTGCAGAAACCAGAGAGATCCTGAAGAATGACTGTAAACTACAGGAGGCTAACCCAAATTGTAACCCTGATCACAGTTTCTGTGCCAGGCATGGTATCACAGCTGGTGTAGATTCATAAACCTTCAGGAGCATAGTCCACAATCATTGATTTGGTGAATGCATTGTTTTACATTCCATTTGGAAAACAGGATGAGAATCAGTTCACATTCACATGGGATGGACAAAAACACTGGTATACAGTTTTGGTGGAGGATTTTGTTAGTTCTCTTGCTCTCTGTCGTAATGTAGTTCAAAGAGATACGGACTTTCTGGACATCTCATGAAACATCACATATATTTATACTTTGATGACACCATGTTTAACAGCAAGACAAGTAAGAAGTAGCTAGTATGATACAGGCCTGGGTAAGATGCATATATTCCAGAGGGTGGGAGATAAACTCTAGGAAGATTCAGAAGCTTAAGAGATCATTGAATTTTTCAGGGATCCAGTGGTCAAGGACAAGCTAGACTACCTCCTTCAAAGCAAAAGATACATTTCTTCATCTTACTTCCCTACTACAAAGAAGGAAGCCCCTGGGAGACCTCTTAGGGTTCTGGAAGCAACAAGTTCCAGACCTAGGATTACCGTTCTGGCCCATACACCAAGTGACACAGGAAGCTTGCCAGCTTTGAATGTGACAAAGAGCAGAAAAACTTATTTAGCAGGTCTAGACTGCAGTATATGTAACCCTGCTAGGTGCACAGACCTTCTAGTGTTATAAGTACCAGTAGTGAAAAGAGATGTAGTGTGTAAATTGTGGTATTCTATTGGAAGAATCATAACACAGGCCCATATGGTTCTGGAACAAGGCCATGCCATCTGCAATGGAGAATTATATCTTTTGAGAAAAAGCCCCTTGTGTGTTACTGGACCCTAATAGAAACAGAATGCTGGACCATGAAGCAACAAAACACCATGCATATGTAACTGCCCCTTTGGGTCTGGTTTTTGTCAGAGCCACTAATTCAGTAGGTCAGATAGCCCCAAGAGCAGTCTATCGTTAAATGGAAATAGTGTGTTCAAAATGGTGCCAAAGCAGGATTAGAGGGCATGAGTAAACTTCAAGAGTTGGGAGTATACAGTCACCTACTATAATTCCACATGTACCTCTTTCTCTACATGCACTGATGGGTTTATAGGGATCATGTAGGACCAGTTTCGAAGGAAGGTTGGGCAATCTATTTCTGTAGTGATATCACCTCAGAAACCTAAGGAGGGGTCGCTATGAGTTGGATCTGACTCGATGGCAGTGCATCGTTATAGGACCAGGTTAAGGATAAGGAAAAAAAAAATGTGCCTATTTTACAAGTGGGTTTAGTTTATACTGAAATACAAGGCAATTGAAATACAGCCAAATTCAAAGGTAGACTTCAGAGGCAGCAGAGAGGGAAAATTTTCATGATGGGTAAACTATGTATAGTGAACCCATTTATTCAAGTTATGCAGAAGTAAAAGTGGCCCAAACTGAGAATATATTCCACTTCTTGGGCAATACTCAAGGGTCTGATTAGGTCACAAGAACCTGAATGAAAAATTCTGCAGGACTAGAGACTGGAAAGTATAAGTTAAAGGCAAAGAGATGGACATAAGGGAGTGAACAAAAAGTATGAAAAATTTTACATCATACATTAATGTACACCAGAAAGCATCTGCTATGGAAGAAGCACAAAGTAGACAAAATGACTCAACCAGATGACATAATACAGCCTTCATCATCAGCCACCCCAGAACTAGCATGATAGACAGCAATGAAGTAGCCATAGAGGCATAAATGGAGGCCAACCATGGATCAAATGGCAATGATTTCCCTTAGTATTGCTGATCTTGTGTTTGCTGATTCTAAATGTCCAATCCAACTGAACACTTCATGACAACTCAGCTACATTGAGTGCATCCCATCCTAGATGGACCAGCAATTCATGCTCACAGGAATAGATATCTGTTCTATGGGTTTGCTGTTCCTGCCTACAGAACTTCAGCCAGCACTGTGATCCAGGGAATTATGGTATGCATGATTTACAGACATGGAATATCAGAAATTGTAGCTTTCAACAAGGGAACAATTTTCAAGCAAAACAAGTACTGAAAGAAGTGCAGGAGCAGATCTAAGATCATGAGATTCACTGGTTGTACAGAGACAAAAAGCCACTCTAACACTCTTAAATGAATTTATAAATACTAATATTCACCAAATGTACATGGAATTGAAAGTAGTCATACACCTATGTGAAAGACATTAGTTGTTCAATTACAAATAATGTCCAGGCCTATCTGGGCATGTGGAACCCTGATAAGGCCACTCAGAGTTCCAAGTCCAACAAGTTGAAAATTGCTAAATTTAGTACAAACTTTCTCATTTTATAGGTGGAAGAAATCAAGCCAAAAATCAAACCTCCATCTTTTTTTTTTTTTTTTTTTGCTTCAAAGCCTACCCAATTGTATTGTATGACCCTCTTCCACTCACCTGCCTATATCATTTAAACAGAAGAGATTCAGTCCAAGACCTGTTGTTAGAGTAATAAGAATATTCAAGTAATTAAATATATCATTTCTGTGAACTTTAAATGTCTTTGGTCACATAAAAATAGTTTTAATTATTTATATGATAGAACAGTACTTTAGAGTTATATAACACCTTAGGCTAAGTTGTTATTCAATAATATAATACTCCAGAGGCGGGGCAGGATGGCGGACTAGGCAGAAGGATTGCACAGACCCTCTTCAACAAAGAAAAGGGAAACCAATTAACAAAGACACAGAAGATAATCTT
>NW_006921905.1:1913532-1915022 GCF_000298275.1 Orycteropus afer afer
ACAAAGTATATGTGAACTGCTGTATGAAAAGTGAATTTACTCTGTAAATCTTCACCCAAATCCTAATAAAAAAATAAAAATAAAAATAATATAATACTCCAAAATCTTACTGATTTACAACAAACATGTATTTTTCACTCACATTACATGTCCATCATGGGTCACTTCTGGCTCTGTTCCATTTATCCTTCATTTTAGTGCCCTGACTATGGGAGCAGTCCATATCTGGTGTATATTGTTTCCCTGATAGAAACTGGAGGACCAGAGGCCCGCAGAGTGAGGCTGGACCAGAGGAAAGAAAAATTGTACTTCCCATCCCCATGCAGCCTAAAACTAAAAAAAAACCTAAACTCACTGCTGTTGAGTCATCAGTGACTCATAGTGACCCCTCCTCGGGTTTCCGAAGGAGTATCACTGCAGAAGTAGATTGCCTGATCTTCCTTCCAATGAGTGGCTGGTGGGTTTGATGACCAGCCTTCTGGTCAGCAGTCAAATGCCTTAGGCACTACACACCAGAGCTCCTACAAGCACTAAATAGCAAAATACCACTGAGTAAGCTGAGAACACATAGATACAACCTCGCTTCTCTGTGACATATGCTGCAAATAAAGCTTAAAGATGAGGATGGAACATGTTTATTGAAAATAAATCCTCCAGAGCCACAACTGCCACTTTAATCCCAAAGCAGGTTAGAGGAAGGAATTTGAAGCCTATGGTGCTTTGGAGGTAATCATAGCAACAACAAAACCCAAATGGAAGAAGATGTGTGTACATTTACGGGCATAAGTAGCATTTACTCAATTTTCTAGTGTTCTTCACAGGTGTCTGGCATTCAGTAAAACACAAAATGTAACTTAAAACAATTCATTATTGAGGTAAAAAGCAATTAACAGAATCAAACTCAGAGATGACTAGATAATGGAAGTATCAAAGCAAAGACTTTAAAAACAATATGACAAATATGTTAAAGGATTTAGTGGAAGATATATAAACTAATGGAAAATTTCAGTACAGAGAAGAAAATCATAAGGCAAAAGGCAATAGTATAAATTAAAAATGACGGTATAAAAGATGAAAAAATCTCAGGCTCATCATTAAGCTCAACAAAGTCAAGGGAAGAATTAGTGAATTTGAACAAAGGTCAATAGAAATTATTCAAATTTAAACACAGAGAGAAAAATAAAAAACAAGCAAGTAAAACAAACAAAAATATATACATACTAGAGTATCCCAGAGCTGTGGAACAGTATCAAACTGTCCATTATATGGGTAATTGGAATCCTAGAAGGAGAAGAAAGAGAGAATGAGGTGAAAGAAATATTTGAAGGAATTATTGTTGTGGTTAGCTGCTGTCCAGTCAGCTCATAACTCAAGGAGACCATACACAACAGAACAAAACACAGTCCAGTCTTGCACCATCTGCATGACCAACCATGGATCATATTGTTTTAATTCCTTGGAGTTTTTATTGGGTGCTTTTAAAAAATATA
>NW_006921905.1:1915907-1917990 GCF_000298275.1 Orycteropus afer afer
CCTGGGAATTCTGATCATTCACATAAACTTATAGGAACATTGTCTGCCAACCCTATATATGTTCTTGGATACACTCCCCATTTCATAGAAATACCTACTAGTTCAGCCTGTCCACCCATCTATCCATCCATATACCCATTTGCCTTCACTGACAACACAGTACTGTATGTGCAAAAGGATTCATCTTTGTTGTCTGTACCTCCCATGAACCTCTCTATGTCTTTCTTATCCTCAATGTTGCCATATTGATCACTCACATTTGGTACATTATTGGGTGATTTTTTACAAGTAGATCATCAAGCTTTTCTTCCTAGTTCATCTTAGTCTGTGAACACTGCTGAAACCTGTTTAGCATCATAGTAACACACGAGCCACCACTGAAAGGCAGGTGGTGGCTGCACACAAGGTGCATTGGTCTGGAATTGAACCCAGGATTCTCAAATGGAAGGTGAGAATTTTCACCACTTATTTACCAATGCTGAAGAATTTTCCAAGAACAACTGAAGTCACCAGCACTACAGTACTGTTCTATAGATACAACAAGCACAGAGAATACCAAGCAGAATAAACATTAAATACCTCAGTTTGCTTATCCTCTCAAGCCCTATGCAGTGACCAAAGTAAATATTCATATTTTTATATATAAGGAAAGATGAAAGTGGTTTGTCCATATGCATACGGTTAGTATGGAGGCAGAACTCTGAAGGGTACCAAGAACTTTTCTCCATCTGCTACTTTGCTTGAATTTGTTTGCCATTTCTCCTACATACTTGCTGTGCATGCAGATTGAATAAATATGGTGAAAGGATACCCTGACACACTCCCTTTCTGATTTTAAACCATGGATTATCCCCTTGTTCTTTTCAAACAGCAGCCTCCTAGTCTATGTTTAGGTTCCTCACAAGCAAAGTTAAGTGCTCTGGAATTCCCATTCTTCTCAATGTTATCCATAATTTGTTATGATCCACACAATCTAATGCTTTCTCATAGTCAATAAAACACAAGCAAACATCTTTCTTGGATTATTTGTTCAACATATAGATTGAATGTGTATGGTGAAAGGATACAATCCTGATGCACTCCCTTCCTGATTTTAGTAGTATAAACTGGTCTTCCTTGTAGGTACATGGATATTATCCAATCATCAACAGCATTGTACTTCAGGATAGAACTTGAAACATTCTTCCTGATGATGAATACCTTGCCATTCCTCTTCAATTAGTCACTCCCAGCATAGTAGATTATGTGGTTGTCTGATTCAAAAGGCCAAAAACTGTCCATTTCACCTCACTAATACCTAATATATAGATCTTTATGCATTCCATTTCATTTTTGACAATTTCCAATTTTCCTAGATTAATACTTCATATATTCCATGTTCTGATTATTAATGGGTCTTTGTAGCTGTTTCTTCTCATTTTTAGTCATGCCACATCAACAACTGGAGGTCCCTAAACCTTTTCTCCATCCACACCATTAAGGTCAGCTCTACTCTGAGGAGGCAGCTCTTCCCCAGTCATATTTTGAGTGCTTTCTGACCTGATGGGCTCATCATCCAGCACAATATTGGACAATGTTTCAGGGCTATTCATAAAGTTTTCCAGTAATATATCAGACATTTCACTGTTATTCATAAAGGTTTTACTGGCCAATTATTTGAGAAGTGGATGGCCTCTTTCTTCTTCTCAGTTCTGTCTTAGTCTGGAAGCTCCACTGAAACCTGTCCACCATGGGTGACCCTGCTGATATTTGAAATACCAGTGGCATAGCCTACAATCTCACAGCAACACGCAAGCCACCATAGCATGACAAACTGACAGACAAGAACTAACCCAAGCCACCATAGTCGCAGGGGACATCAAGCTCAATTGGCATAACATACCATATATTGTTCCACCTCCTACTTTGGCGAGTAGTGACTGGGACCTTAAAAGCTAGGAAGCTGCCATCTAGATGCAACAACGGGTCTCTCTTCATCAAGAAGAAAGAAGAAAACCAAAATTAATGGAAACAATCAGTCCTAGCGACTGGTACACCATCCGATCTGCAACCTATACAACTATGAGACCAGAAGAACTAGATG
>NW_006921905.1:1918375-1923688 GCF_000298275.1 Orycteropus afer afer
TTTTGGTCAATGACATGAGACAAAGTATATGTGAACTGCTGTATGAAAAGTGAATTTACTCTGTAAATCTTCACCCAAATCCTAATTAAAAAAAAAAAAAAAAATCAGAATTGGACTTTAAAAAAAAAGAACTAACCCAAGCCACGGTGTTTTCAATTGTCTCAAATGCACATGAAAGCTGGACAATAAATAAAGAAGACCAAAGAAGAGTTGATGCTTTTGAGTTGTGATGTTGGCAAAGAATACTAAAAGGAATATGGACTGCCACGATAACTAACATATCTGTTCTAGAAGAAATGCAGCCAAAATGCTCCTTGGAAGCAAGAATGGCCAGACTTCATCTCACCCATTTTGGTCATGTTTCGAAAAAGGGGATGGATTGACACAGTGGCTGCAATAATGGGCTCAGGTGTAGCAAGGATTGTGAAGTTGGCACAGGACTGGACAGGGTTTTGTTCTGTCATAGGGTCACTATGAGTCACAGGCAACTTAATGGCCCCTAACAACAACAACCACATTTGCTGTGTACTCACAGACCTGCTACTTACATCTCATTTAAATGAGACTAATAATAAAGGGTTGTTTTCAGAAAATATTTTTAAAGAAGACAGCACAGAAATTGGCTTCACTTTGCAGTGGTATCACTAGGGTGGGTGTTACCCAGTGTGGTAACTCATGGTGTTAACCCTCTCATAGACCTGCTCCTATACCAGACCATACAGACTCCTTGTTGTTCTTGTTGTTAGATGCCGTTGAATTGATTATGACTCAATGACTCTATGTACAACAGAGTGAAACACTGCCCTGTCCAACACCATCCTCAAAATACTTGCTATGTTTGAACACATTGTTGCAGCCATTGTGTCAATCCATCTAATTGAGGGTCTTGTCCTTTTCATCTGACCCTTCATTTTATCAAGTATGGCTTCCTTCTCCAGGGACTTGTCCCTTCTGACCACATGACCAAAATAGGTGAAACAAAGTCTGGCCATTCTTGCTTGTAAGGAGCATTCCAGCTGCACTTCTTTCAGGATATATGTGTCTATTCTTCTGGCAGTTCATGGTATCTTCAGTATTCTTTGCCTACACCAAAATTCAAAGGCATCAGTTCTTCTTCAGTCTTCTCTATTCAATGTCCAGGTTTTACATGCAAATGAGGCAATTGAAAATAAAATGGCTTGGGTCAGGTTCACCTTAATCTTCAAAGTGACATCTTTGCTCCTTAATATTTTAAAGTTCTTTTGCAGCAGATTTGCCCAGTTTAGTATGACATCTGATTTCTTGACTGTTCCTTCCATGAGTGTTGATTGTGGATCCAAGTAAAATGAAACCTTTGCCAACTTCACTATTTTCTCCATTTATCACGATGTTGCTCACCGGTCCGGTTGTGAGGATTTTTGTTTTCTGACCACGTGACCAAAATAGGTGAAACAAAGTCTGACCATTTTCATCATTAAGGAGCTCTAGTGGTGTAGTTATTAAGACATTTGACTGCTAACAACAACAACAAAAAAAAAAAAAATAGTAGTTCAAACCTACCAGCTGCTTCATGGAAGAAAGATGAGGCAGGCTTCCATAAAGATTTTTAGCCTTAGAAACCCAATGTGGGTTGCTATGAGTCAGAATTACCTAAATGGCAGTGAGTGAGTGATTATCATCATTAGTATAATTAGTTTAATACATAATTTTTTTCTCTATTGTTCTTAAAATCAAGGAACCCTGGTGGCACAGTGATAAAGCACTCAGCTGTTAACCAAAAGGTCAGCGATTTGAACCCATCAACTGCTCAGCAGGAGAATCATGTGGCAGTCTGCTTCCATAAAGAGTTACAGCCTTGGAAACCCTATGGGACAGTTCTACTCTATCCTGTAATATCACTGTAAGTTGGAATCAACTCAACAGCAACGGGTCTTTGGGTTTTTAAAACCAGTCTATCCATATTGTGTACATAAAGGCCAAGTAAAGCATGCTGTGGACAGTCTAGCAATCATCAGGCAACCTCCTTAGTTATTTATGACATATCTCCTGTATGCTTCCAGTTCCCAGCTTCTGCCTCTAAAGAACACATCCCTAATTCATAGACTTCTCCCTTCCTGGCCAACACACCTAGAATACACCTCCTTTATGCTCCCTCCAGGGGCCAAAACCTTAACACAGAGCCCACCCAGCTAACATACAGGCTATTTTCAAGGTTGACTGATAAAAAACATTGCAAAGAAACAAAGCTTCAACCAACCCCAGGTGAAGTTTCCATCTTTTTTCTCTCTCAAAAAAAAAGAAAAAAAAAAACAGCTCCAAAGTATGCAAATATTTACTGTGAAACACATTTCTTCTTTCTGTACAAAAGATATAAACACATCAGCTGATATGTGTGCCCATGTGTTTCTTCTCCAAGGTGTGAAGAGACTAGGAGCAACATATGCACCAGGTGATGAAGAGCTTGCCACGGTGCAGTGGGAGTGTCGCTGTCTTGTAAAACAGGTGCATGAAGACCCACGGGAGTAGAAGGCCCTGTGAAATGAAATTGTGGGTATTCAGACTCACAGCTCTAATACAGGACTGACTGTTAGGTTCATATCTGGCTCTGTTTGTTTAGCACCTTCCATGTGGACTTCGTGATCTTTAGGACTTATTAAGTCTGAAAAATCACCTTGTAGAATAGGAATTATATCCTTACAGTTGGGAGTTGAGAACTTGAGATAACATGAATTTTTTGTAGCAGTTGTTCTCAAAGTGTAGCATCATCAGAATTGTAAAGATTCTGGTGGGCTTATTAAAATACAGAGTGCTAGATATGAGACCCACAGTTTTTGATTCAGCAATTCTGGGGTTTGAACAGGCTGTGCAAGGATTTGCATTTGTAACATGTTCCCAGGTGATGCTGATGCTGCTGGTCCTGGAACCACATTTTTCAAACCATTATGTCAACAAAGCTAAGGTCAAAAGCTCTGATAGACTGAAGTAAGAAATATCAGAGAGCAGAAACTCTGAAAACTGCACATATTAAAACCTGGGAAGTGAATCAGTCATCACATTCAAGAGGCAGGGAAAAGCACAAAATTGGATACAGTGCCAAAAAACAGGAACGGTGCAGGGGGTAAGGGACCACCAACACATCTACCACCCCTTGTTTAAATGGCTACTGTAGGTTTGTTGTTGGAGTCTGGTCATCAGGGCTTAGATGGACATGATTAGAGTGCTCTGGACAAGATTGGAGCCCAGGTTTTTGACATTTAGATGCTCTATCCCCTTTGTCATGGGGTAAACACAGACTACACCAACAATAGGACTTCCAAAGAGAAATGTTCAGTTTTTGGTTTTGTTTTTAATAGGGTTAGGTGATCCACCTTCCAACTCATTTATTGAAATTCTAAGCATTGCCACCCCGTTGGCTATCAGGGAGAGATGAGTCTTTGACTTTGGAGACCTCATAATTTGACAAGACATGTCTACTGCAAGTCAAACTATGCCAAATGCCATGGAGGCCCACAGGGAGGAAGGATTCATTCTGATCTTAGAGAAGTGATGTCAGAGAAGTCTTCATGGAGGAGGTAATATTTAAATGCACCTTCAATGAAGACTAGTTGTTTTTTTGTTTTTTTGTTTTTTCTTTCAGGGACATCAGGAGAATAGAATTTGTCTAGTATGTGGAAAGAAAAGTAACGTCCTCTTCCAGCAAGAAAAGAATGTTCTACTTGAGTCATTTTCATCCATGTAGGAGGACAACTATTTTTAAAAAATATTAATGGAGGCAAAGACAATTGGAATAAGCACGTTTTATGAGGTAAAAACTTTCCTTGTGTAGAAAGGTTTTTCTTTCTTTCTTTCTTTCTTGTTTTAATCCTACTCCCTTTCCTGCTGCATCCCTCAAGGGAGAAGGAAGTATTTCACTTGAAGCTGATGAATTTCCTAAATTCCACTGCATGTTTGAGCAAACTTTTTTATATGAAAATGTGAAACAAGGAAAGTTTTGTACCTTAGAAGCACCCTTTACTTTCCAGAGGCAACATATCAATTGGAAGAATTAGCTGTTAGAATGAGTAGAATTAAAAGTGGTAATTATAGAATATAGTAGAGCATACAAGGGGCAACTTTATGAAAACTTCTTGCCTATAACCAAACACCTTGAGGGAATGAGTCACTGGGTCTGCTGACTCAGGACAATAGTCTTGCAGGGCATCAATGTCAATTGGCATAGCATAGTCCACAAAGATAATATTTTACATCTTACTTTGGTGAGTAGCAACTGGGGTCTTAAAAGCTGGTGGGTGGCCATCTAAGGTGCAACTATTGGTATCTCCTTATCTGGAGCAAAGAAGAGTGAAGAAAATCAAAGTCACAAGAAAACAATTAATCCAAAGGACTAATGGACCATGTAAACCTCAGCTTCCAGAACCATGAGAACAGAAAAACCTGGTGGTAGGTACCAAGATACCACTGCTAACAGCTATGAAAGCAATCACAACAGGAGATACTGAATACAGTGGGAGAAAAATGTGGAAAAAAATTCAAAATCATAAAAAAAGACAATGGTACTGGTCTGATAAAGACCAGTGGAATCTCCAAGACTATGACCCTTAAACATCCTTCAAACCAGGAACTGAACACCCCCTCACATACCCCCACACTCCCTACCCCACTCTGTTCAACTTTCAGCCAAACAAAGGTGAGGACTATGACATGAACAATAACACTAGGGAGGTATGCACTCCTTAGAACAATAATCTACTTGAGATCAAAAGTGCCGCATATCCCCAAGAATAAAGCTCAGAAGGCAGGAAGGGATAGGAAAGAGAGAGAAATAGAAATGGTAAACACAGGCAGGAAGCCGGGAGAGTGCTGTTGGGACTGCAATCAATGTCACAAAACAAAATGTGTATGAATTGTTAAATGGAAAACCAATTTGCTCTGCAAACTTACACCCAAATCACAATAAAAGGATATTTTCTAAAAATATACTTAAGATGGAAAGAGATTAAAGGTTTTATATGAGCAGTTAGTATGGAACTATAGAATTTTTGGATGTGCATTTAAGCACATCACTGAATGAAATGCCAGTGAAATCTGAATGTTTATTTTGTTGTTTAAGAGAATGGAAAAATATGTCCTTCCTGCAGATACCTCAGCAGAAGAAAAATGATCATGAAGTATTTGTGCTCATAATGCTGAAACTGAGTAAGGCTTAAGGCTGAGCCTCTGGTGTTTAAAACCCAGTGAGATGCACCTGGTGCACAGGTAACAGCCCAGCTTATAGACTGAGACAGACTAGGAAGAAGGAAGAGGCCATCCACTTTTCAAAGAATTGGCCAGGGA
>NW_006921905.1:1926613-1934414 GCF_000298275.1 Orycteropus afer afer
AGGGGGAGGCCTTCAACAAGAGGGATTGACACGGTGGCTGTGATGATGGGCTCAAGTATAGCAGGGATTGTGGGGCTGGAGCGGGATCGGGCAGTGTTTCGTTCTGCTGTGCATGGGGTCGCTATGAATTGGAAACAACTCAATGGCACTTAACAACAACAACAACAATGCTGAAGCAATGACAGTAAGAGGGATGGAAAGACAAAAACAATTACAATAATTATATGGATTGCTTTATAATTTCCCCTACTGGACTGTAAGCAACTCAGGTTCAGAAAACTCATTTAGTTTATTTTGCTACTGCACTTCATAAACCATTGCCTTGTACACAGTAGGTCATTTGTCATGAAAGAAACTCACATTTACTCTTTAAAGTGAATCATTCCCATACCTCTATTTCATGGGCAAGGCAATCATTATTACCACTACAAATTTACACATGAATAGTCTTGACTCAGAGGAAATATGTACACCTACTCCTCACTTAAGGAGCTCTGGTGGTGCAGTGCTTAACACATTTAACTACAACCTGAAGATTGATGGTTTAAACCCACTAGCCACTCCATGGAAGGAAGATGGGGTAATCTACTTCCACAAAGATTTTTTGTTGTTGTTGTTGTTGTTGTTGTTGTTATGTGCCGTCGAGATGGACCCGAGTCATAGCGATCCCTCTTTGGGTGATATCACTACAGAAGTAGATTGCCCAACCTTCCTTCCAGGGAGTGGCTGGTGGGTTTGAACCGCCAACCTTCTGGTTAGCAGTCAAGTGCCTTAGACACTATCACCTTGGAAATCCAGCAGGGGTCCCTATGAGACAGAATCTACTCAATAGCAGTGTTTGGTTTTTTGGTATCACTAATATGGGTAATTTCCAAAGAGTAGGTAAATCAGCATTATGAGAAATGGAGGATGACCATATCATTACATAGGTGCCAAATTTCAGCATTTCATAATTTCTAAACCACTGAGCATTGTGGCCCAGCCAAGTTGATATATAACCTTAAGCATCACAGCCAGTGATACTGTCACCTCATAACTCGATATTCATTACTCGTTGTCAGATGTACATTGTTAATGCACAGAATAGCTGGATAGTAGATTTTTTGCTATTGTCATAAATCTGAAATGTCAGATAATGAGATAGTTGATAAATGAGAAGTTGGGGTAGTATGTTCCAGGCACTGTTCTAAATGCTGCCTGGATCAACAATTATTATTCCTATTTTACAAATGAGGAAATGGAAGCCCAGAAGGTTATGGTCTTTTGCTTAGCAACTAACCACTTAATCACTGTGCCACCAGGCACTCTTGTCTTAAATAGGGCCACCATAAAATCATCTTCCAATACTATGTCTTCTCTCCACATAGTGTGGACCCTTTAGTGTAACCATCAAACCAAAGCCACTGCCATCAAGTTGATTCTGACTCATAGGGACCCCCATAGAGTTACCAAGACTGTAAATCTTTATGGAAGCAGATGCCCTCATCTTTCTTCCATGGAGCAGCTGGTAGGTTGAAACCACTAACATTTTCATTAGCAGCCAAATGCCTTACCACGGTGCCACCAAAGCCCCTTTAGTGTAAAGAGGAAAGGAATGATAGAGAGTACTGAATGAAGTCATCTCTTTTGTCTCATTCACTGATTTTCTTAAGCCAGTTCAACTTCTATAACTAAGCACTGTTACCTTTTTAGTAGAACAGTAAGTGACATTTGCTGAAAGCCTGCTCTGTCCCACAAATTTTACATAGTCTACCTCAATTAATCCTCACAAGCCTCTTAGTAAATGTTGCCATTGTTTGGTGCCTTCAAGTCTCTTTCAGACTTATACTGACCCAATGTAATAGAGTAGAACCACCCTCTTGGGTTTTCTTGTATGTAATCTTTACAGAAGCAGATGACCAGATCTTTCTCCTGTGAAACAACTGGGTTTGTCCCAACAACCAACACTTCAGTTAGCAGCTGAGCACTTAACCATAGTAGCTCCTTAACCAGGGCTCCTTTATGTAAAGGTTAACAGCTCCATTTTATAGGTGAGGAAACTCCAGTTCAGAGAGGGTAATCAGATCGCCTGATTCCACAAACCTGAGAATGGTCAAGTCAGGGTATGAGAACCCAGGAACTGTGTTCTTCCTATGGCAACAGGTAGCACCAGAGGGGTCTGCTGGAAGGAATGCATTTAGCATTTATTTTCTCTTCCAAAGGACAGGGTAAAGTGGCTCTCATGATCTGTAGTATTCCTAGGCAGCTCATCATTATTTGTTACCTGCCTGCATTAATCTATTCCACTCAAAAGCAGTTGAGGATTTCATTCCCTCCAGACCTAGCACCAGGTTGGCCTCAACCACATATATATTAAGATAATAAATTTTTCTCTGTCCCTTTCCTTGCTGTAGTTGTTAGTACATTTTTCTTCATTTACTAAATGTTTAACATATATTTTTTTTTAATTTTCAAATCTTTTCCCATAAGTACAATTGCTCCTTATTTCCCCTGAGCTGTTTCATATACCCAAATTGTTCATCATGTGTGATAGTGGAAAGAACCTCTAATGCCAGCTCAGATGACTGGGTTCTCACTTTGGCTCATTACAAATTTACTGTGTGGCTTTGGGCAAGCCTCTTCCAATTTCTGAGCTTCAGAATCTTTGTTTGTAAAATGAAGAATAAGATTAAAGAGTGTCTAAGATCCCTGCCAGAGCCCTCTGCCAGTTCTGCTACATGGAGATCTGCAGAACCTTGCCTCTTAAGAAGAAATGTACTCCATGTTGTCTTCCCTTTCACCTCCTTCATGTAACTGAGTCCTAGCTTTGCCCTGGAGATATTACTCTTCTTTCTTCATAATTCTCTTCCCAAAAGGAAAAATTTCCATTAAGCCTCCTTCCCCAGGTAAGAGGAAGATTTAACTCCCCCCCCCACACACACACACTCATATTCCAGGATCCCTTCCATACATCATTTGACATTCATTTATTTAACTGCTTTTAGCACCTACCCAGCCCAGTTCTGTGACAGGTACTAGAGATTCAGTGATGGGCAAGACACAGACACTGCTCTCAAGTACACAGACAAGTAAATGAAGGAAACACAAAGAAGTGAACCTCCTCACCTTCAGGGGTGCCAGCATTAATTAGTTCTCCCAAAAGAGACAGAAAGCTGATTAGTAGAGCTGCTTACTGTGCTCTGAGATCTGAGATGAATTCTGACTTTAATAACTACTGGCTGTATGACCTTGAAAAGTTACTTCTCTATTCCTCACTTGTCTGCATCTATAGAATGATAATAATGATATTACCATGTATAGAATGATAATAATGATGTCCACTTCATAACGTTAGGAAGAGCAAATGACATTTATCCATTAAAAAATGTGTTTAACATAAATGTCCATTGCAGCATTATTCACAACAGCCAAAATGTAGAGATAATCCAACTGTTCAACAACAAATAAATAGGTAAACAAAACATGGCATATTCATACAATGAAATATTATTCATTCATAAAAAGAAATGAAGTTCTGATACATGTTATGACATGGTGAACCTTGAAAACATTATGCTGGGTGAAATACATGAGACACAAAAGGACAAATATTCTATGATTCCACTTATATGAAATACCTAAAAAAGACAAATTCATAGAGACAAAAATTTGTTAATGTTTTCCATGGACTGGAGGGAAGAAGGAAGAGGGAGTTATTGTTTAAGGGATATTTAATTTTTGTTTGCGTTGATGGAAAAACTTGGAAATAGTGCTGATGGTAAATATAATTGTCACTGAATCATACACTTAAAAATAATTAAAATGATAAATTTTGTGTTATCTATATTTTACCACAATTTTAAATATAATTATATATAGTTAAGTATGATATAAGCAGCTCTGGTGGTGCAGTGCCTAAGGCATTTGACTGTTAATCAGAAGGCTGGTGGTTCAAATCCTCAAGCTATTCAATGGAAAGAAGATGGGGCAATCTACTTCCATAAAGATTTACTGCCTTGGAAACCCAATGGGGTTGCTATGAGTCGGAATCAACTCAATGGCAGTGGGTTTGGTTTAGTTTGATGGTACAGTAGTTAAGGCATTTGGCTGCCAACCAAAAAGTCAGTGGTTCGAACTTACTACCTGCTCTGTGGAAGAAAGATGAGGCAATCTGCTTCCATAAAGATTTACAGCCTTGGAAACGCTGTGAGGGTCACTATTAGTGAGAATCTACTCAATAACAGAGAGTTTTGTTTTTTGTTTTTTGTTTTTGAAGTATGATATACCAGGAAGTATGCTAGATTCAGAGAATAATGTGTTAAGCAAAATATATGAAAAATAAAGGTAAAAAGTTCCAGGCACTATCCTAAGCACTTTGCATGTGTTAATTCAATATTCACTAAACCCTGCTAGGTAAGCAATATCATTATTCTCATTTTAGAGATGAGGCAACTGAGACACAGAAAGATTAAATGATTTGCCCTGACTGAACCAGTAAATGGCAGATCCTGGATTCTGACCATGAACAGTTCTTCCCTTAGCCACTGCAGTATCTGCTTCTACCAATCTAACCACAGCACTCTGCTACCTCTACACAGTGCTGTAAGGTCTGTGAGTGTAGTGAGTAGCCCTTGCAGAGTCCTCAGTATAGTGGAGAAAAAAATCAAACAAGCTATAACCATGAATTGTGAAAATACATCCTAAACTACATAGGCACCTTAGGATGTAGGTCTGTCCAATTAGGGTACTGCATCTCTCCATCCTATAGTAATTGGTATATGACCCAAACGGAGACTAGAAGTTTTGCAGAATAATGAGAAAGAAGGACTCTTTCTAATGTATTTGCTGAAGTAGTAGTAAGCAAACCTGGAGCTGATGGTGGCAGGGCTAGCATGAGACTGAAGCCAACAGAGAAAGAAAGAGTCATAAGATCATAGCAGACAGAGCCCTGACAAGCCTAGGGCTAGAACCACTGCTGTATGATGAACCATTAAAAGCTCTCTTTTGTTTAAGCCAAGTTGGGTTGGATTTCTGTCACTTACAACCCAGAGACCTAATTCACTTGGGAAATTGAATGCAATGCACTTTCCACATAGTACCACTAACTACCCGGTAGCTACGAATTCAGTTATTTTTGAAGAACAAGTGGAAGTGTTCTCATAAGAGGGATAAGTCTGTTCAAAGGCACAGAAGTAAAGAAATCATTGCAAATTAAAGGAGACTGAATGTCCATAATAATCCAATTATAAATTCCAGATGCCTCCTTAACATTGTCATCTGCTGACTTCCAGAACATTCAACGTTAATAGGAACTTTATTAACTGGCTTGGAATTTTCCTCTCCATTTTTTTTTCTGTGCCCTGGAAAATTTTAAGTAACTACATAAATATATGCTAAGTTGCTACTTGTGCTACATCTGTTATGAATTGGCTGACACTCAGATTGCTGATCTAAGAGCATTGGGCCTTTACAATGAGCAAAAGCTCTCTGTTTATTTTAATCTGAATATCTTTACCAGGCTCTAGAGCTCAATTCGTTTTGATTCTCTTGTCCCTCTGCAGGTAATCATCACAGTTATCTCTATTGTACAATGAAGAAACAGAGTCTCAGAGAGATTGGGTAGTTGATTTGACATTGGTGCTAGACTATGGTGGTGCTGGGATTTGAATCAGGCTTGTCTGACCCCAAAACACACACTCTTTGCAATATGATAATAATAATAGCGCCTATCTCATAGGAGGGTTGTAGTGAGTATTAAATTAATTAATACATGCACAGTGCTTAACAATAGTGCCCAGGATTTTTTTATTCTAATAGAGAGAAAGAGGAAGAGATTTTGCTTAACACCATTCTCTGAATGTGCCATAGTTAACTTTCAAATTGGTTAACAGTTTGGTCCTAATTAAAATATTAGACTTGACAATAATACTTCTATTATTCCTTACCCTTACATGATTTCACAGAGATCATTTATATTTATCTGCAAACTCTCATAAAGTCTTTTGGGACTGTAACTGGACTCTGCACAAACAGTGATCCATTGGGAGAGGCTTCAATGAGTGAAAACATACATAATCAGCAAAGCCACTCTTGTCAACAAGAGCTGATTGACTGTGCTTGAAGTGTCTACATTGGAGCCTTTGGAAATGTTATTGGCCGGAGACACTTTAATTATTAGAGTCCATGAATTTGGAATATGAAACAACAGGCCTCTTCCTGCTCTGTGAATTTGCTTCAACCTGGATTAGACATATGTTTTGTGAGTTTTTTTCAGAATCTATGTTGGCTTTCCATCATCATCTAGATGAACCACACCCACTCTTCAGTTATCAACATGGTTCTAAATACCAAGTCATTATGGGAAAATTTGTATTATGCAAAAGTGGAAGATGACCATATCAGATCCAAAATGGAGAATGACTGGATCATTACCTAACTGCCAAATTATATTACATAACTGCCAAACCACTGAGAATTATGGCCAGCCAAGTTGACGCACAATCTTAACTATCACAGCCAGAGTTACTCTCATCTCGTATCTCAGAGTTCATTACTGACAGATGTATATCATTAATGGGTGAAATAGTTGGATAATAGACTTTATACTATTGTCATAAATGTGAAATGTCAGATAATGAGTGTTCTGTGTACCTAGTACCGCTCTGAAAGGAATATACCACAAATGAGATGGCTTAAACAAACAGGAGTTTATTCTCTTACAATTTGGAGGCTTTAAGTCCAAATTCAAAGTGCCAGGCTGTAGGGGCTGGGTGAAAGCCCCTCAGCCTTGGGCTTCAGCTCTGCCTCCAGTTCCTGGCCCACTGAAGCTAGAGGCTTTTCTTCACCCAGACAGCTGGTTGCTGAGGCTGAGAAGCCCAAGGTTGACAAATAAAATGACACAGTCCTGATGTTACCAAACCATACAGCAGATCATTAATTTAAGTCCATTGTAAGTCCCAGGGTCAGCAGAGCATGGCATGCTGCTGAACAGCGACTCAGCTACATGCAGGGTCTCAGCATGCCATAAGCTACAGACCATTCCCAAAGCTGCTTCTTATATACAGGAAGAAGACCACATACCCAAAGCAGCTACTCAGCTGCTTGTGGTAGATCCCACCATAGAGTTGATTGCCAGTCTCGTCATGGGGAATAACTACCAACAGCTGCCCAGCCACTCAACCAGGCCCAGCCAAGTTGACACACAAACATAACCACCACAAAGAGACAGTTGATAAGTGAAGAGTAGATGTACTGAGATAGCCATCTCAATGGACTCCTCGTCTCCACTCTTGCTCTACACATTCCCTTTCATACTGCAGTCCTAGAGAACTTTCTGTTCTGTGAGGACCTGAACTTATCTTCCCTTCAAATCATTACCCTTCTACCCCATTTGAGTCAGAAGGCAGACTATGGAGGTCATACAGAAGCGATTTGTGCTTAACTTCATGTGATGATGCTTTCTTTGTGATAAAACTGGTATAGAAGATACCATCATTATGTATCTAGAGTTGTTATTTTTCAAGAAAACTAGATCAAAGTCATGGTAATAGAAAGATGGAAATGTATTCTCAAGAGGTACTAACTTACAGCACAAAATCTAAACTTTTTAATAATGCCTATAAACACTTCTTCATCCACCTCAGTGCCAGAGAACACATTTTCCACCCCTTCCCAATCCTACTTGCTGTTATTTTTATTACAATTGCATTGAAAATAAAAATCAGTTTGGGAAAAATAAACTATATTTATTATTGTCTAACCACAGGATGTGATATGTCTTTCCACTTATTTAGATTTTAATTTTTTTCAGTAATATTTTGTT
>NW_006921905.1:1960096-1962386 GCF_000298275.1 Orycteropus afer afer
AGAAAGAAAACAAATGAGAACCAGGAAGAGGGAAGAGAGAAAAAGATGAAAACTAGAACCAGGGAAGGGAAGAATAAAGAATAATAATAAAAAGGACAGGTAAAAAAGAAGAATAACTTAAAACAGACAAAAACAAACAAACAAGAAAAAGATAAAAAAAAAAAAAAAAAATTCTGGGCAGGATGGGGCAGGGAAACCAGCCTCTGTCCAAGCACACAGACTGGGGTGGAATTCCTGCCAGCCCAGAAGGTAAGTGGGAGTGAGGAATAGCCACATCTTCCTTCACCAAGAGGGTGTGGGGTCTAAAAGTAACAAGCAGAATATTGCACATTTCCAGTCATTCAAGTCCTAAATATCCTTGTGGTTTCTGCCAAGTGGAGCCTATTCTTAAGTCCCTGGAAACTGGGAGAATGTTGTTGCTTTAAATATCCAAATGATCTAACCATTTGTAAACATTCAAAATGTCTGTGCTCTCTGGACAGGCAAAAGTTCACAGCCCAGCCCACTTTCCTCTTTCCTACTTCCTCTTTTATACACCAGCCACCAGTGCGTTCTCTGTGTAGCCCCTGGCTAACAGGGTTGATTTTTCAATTAATTCTTAGGTACTACCACCACTCAGCAATATCCAAGCTGTCTGTGCTATCAGGATTGCTGACAGAATGCAACTTCATATGTCTCCTTTTTTGGTGTTCTTATGCAGATTCTTCTACTAGTTGGAGTTTAGTCTATTTCTGTACTCTTCCCTTCAAAGCTCAGGGCTCCAGGATTATCTTCTGTTTCTGTGTTGATTGCTCCCGCCTTTTTTGGTTGAATATGGTTTGTGCAGTCTGTCTGCCTATTTTACCATCTTACCAGAATCCCTCAAGTTGAATCTATCTGCAATTTTTTAATTTTTTTATGTTAATGAGAGAGATTGACCTGGAATTTTTCTTTCTTGTAATATCCTTATGTTTTGTTTCCAAGGTTATGTTGGCCACTGAAAATGAGTTAGAAACTGTTTCCCTTCTTTCTAGTCTCTAGAAGGATTTGTGTAGAAATTGTAATCATTTTTTCTTAAATGTTTGAAAGAGTTCACCTGTAAAGCTATCTAGTCATAGAGTTCCTTTAGAGGAAGGTTCAGACTTATGGATTTAAATTCTTTAATAGCTCTAGGACATTTTAGACACGGTTATGTCATTGTTAGGTGCCATCAAGTCATTTCCAACTCATAGCGACCCCATGCACAGCAGAACGAAACACCGCCTGATCCTGTGGTAGTTCTATGATACTTGCTATACTTGAGTGCATTGTCACAGCCAACGTGTCAATCCAACTCATTGAAGACCTTCCCCTCTTTCATCAACCCTCCCCCTTACCAAGCATGACATCCTTTTCCAAGGAATGGTCCCTTCTGACAACATGACCAAAGTAGATGAGACGAAGTCTGGCCATTCTCGCTTCCAAGGAGCATTTCAGCTGCTCTTCCTCCAGGACAGATCTGTTAGTTCTTTTAGCAATTCATGGTACTTTCAGCATTCTTCATCAGCACCACAACTCAAAAGCATCAACTCTTCTTCAATCTTCCTTATTCATTGTGCAGCTCTCATATGCGTACAAGGCAATTGAAAATATCATGGCTTGTGTCAGGCAGACCTTAGTCCTCATGGAGACATCCTTGCTCCTCAACACTTAAAAGAATTCCTTCACGGCAGACCTTCCCAGTGCTATGCATCGCCTAATGTTCTGACTGCTGCTTCCATTGGCATTGACTGTAGAACTAAGCAACGTGAATTCTTTGACAACCTCAATATTTTCTCCATTTATCATGATGCTGCTTATTGGTCCAGTTGTGAGGATTTTTTGTTTTCTTTATATTGAGATGTAATCCATACTGCACACTGTATTCTTCAATCTTCATCAGTAAGTCCTCAAGTCATCCACACTTTCAGGAAGCAAAGTTGTATTGTCACCATATCTCAGGTTGTTAATGATTCTTCCTCCAATCCTGATGCCAAGTTTTTCTTCATATAGTTCAACTTCTCACATTATTTGCTCAGCATATCATTTGAGTAAGTATGGGGAAAGGATACAACCCTGATGCACTCCCTTTTCTTCTTGGTTTTAAACCATGTAGTGTCCCCTTGTTCCTTTTGAACAACAGCATCCTGGTCAATGTACAGGTTCCTCATGAGTACAATATGGTGTTCAGGAGTTCCCATTCTTCTCAATGTTATCCATAATTTGACATGATCCACACAATCAAATGCCTTTGCATAGTCAATAAAACACAAGTAAACATCTTTCTGGTATT
>NW_006921905.1:1962756-1974500 GCF_000298275.1 Orycteropus afer afer
ATTGGTTCTAGATCATATGCCACCTCCTGAAATGGATGAAGATCGACCAGTTCTTTTTGGTACAATGACTCTGTGTATTCCTTCCATCTTCTTTTGATGTTTCCTGCATTATTCAATATTTTGCCCATTGAATCTTTCAATATTGCAAGTTGAGGCTTAATTTTTTTCCTCAGTTCTTTCAGTTTGAGAAATGCCAAGCATGTTCTTCCCTTTTGGTTTCCTAACTCCAGGTCTTTGCACATTTTGTTATAGTAATTGGCTTTGCCTTCTCGAGCTGCTCTTTGAAATCTTCTGTTCAGATCTTTTATCTTGTCATTTCTTCCATTTGCTTTAGCTACTCTTCACTCTAGAGTAAGTTTCTGAGTGTCTTCTGTCATCCATTTTGGTCTTCTCTTCTTTTCTTGTCTTTTTCGTGACCTCTTGCTTTCTTCATGGATGATGTTCTTGACGTCATCCCACAATTCTTCTGGTTTTTCATTGGTGTTTAATGTATCAAATCTATTCTTTAGATGATCTCTAAATTCAGGAGGATATATTCAAGATCATAGTTTGGCTCTCATGGACATTTTTTGTCTTCAAGTTCAAGTCGAACTTGCATATGAGCAGTTGATGATCTGTTCCACAATCAGCTCCTGGCCTGGTTTTGGCTGAAGATATTGAGCTTTTCCATTGTGTCTTGCCATAGATGTAGTCAATTTGATTCCTGTGTGTTCCATCTGGTGAAGTCCACATGTACAGCTGCTGTTTGTGTTGTTGAAAAAACATATTTGCAATGAATAAGTCGTTGGTCTTGCAAAATTCTACCATGCGAGTTACAGCATTATTTCTGTCACCAAGGCCAAATTTTCCAACTATCAATGATTCTTCTTTGTTTCCAACTTTTGCATTCCAATCACCAGTGATAATTAAGACATCCTGATTGCACATTCAGTCAATTTCAGACTGCAAAAATTGATAAAAATCTTCAATTTCCTCATCTTTGGCTTTGGTGGTTGGTGCATATATTTGAATAATAGTCATATTAACAGGTCTTCCTTGTAGGTGTATGGATATTATCCTGTCACTGACAGCATTGTACTTCAGGACAGATCTTGAAACATCCTTTGTGATGATGAATGCCATGCCATTCCTCTTCAATTTGTCATTCCCAGCATCATAGATCATATGGTTGTCTGATTCAAAACAGCCAAAAACAGTCCATTTCAGCTCACTAATGCCGATGGTATCAATCTTTATGCATTCCATTTCATTTTTGACAACTTCCAATTTTCTTAGATTCATACTTTGTACATTTCATGTTCCTATTATTAATGGATGTTTGCAGCTTTTTCTCCTCAATTTGAGTTGTTCCATGTCAGCAAATGGAGGTCTCAAAAGCTTTACCTTATCCATATGAGTAAGGCTGGTTTTACTCTGATGATGCAGCTCTTTCCTAGTCATATTTTGAGAACCTTCTAAAGTGACTTATCCTCCTCCTCTGTATTGGACAATGCTTCCCGACTATTCATAAAGTTGCACAGTAATGTATAAGACAGTGTTTCTAAGCTATTCACAAGGTTTTCCCTGGCCAATTCTTTGAGAAGTGGATGGCCTCTTCCTTCTTCCTAGTCTGTCTCAGCCTGCAAGCCAGGCTGATACCTGTGCACCATGTGCACCCCACTGGGTTTGAACACCAGTGGCACAGTCTCAAGACTCACAGCAACACATCACCACAGTAGGACAAACCGACAGATAATTTTGTCTCCTTTAGTTGTTGGAAACCTCTCCATCCTCCCCTTACCTGGATCCCTACAGCTGTTTCCTCACTCTGTCCCAGTCCCCCTTGCCTTTTCTGTCCTTTCCCCACTTTCCCACCTTGCCTCTTTGGGGCATGGCCTGGGTTCCCTCCCCTCACCTGGATCCCTGTGGCTGACTCCTCACTCTCTCCCAGTCCTCCTGGCCTTTTACTCTTCTTTCGCCTGCTTTCCCACCTTGCCGCTTGTGGGGCATGGCCGGGGTTCCCTCTCCTCACCTGGATCCCAGCAGCTGACTCCTTGCTCTTTCCCAGTCCCCCTGGCTTTTTACTCTCCTTTCCCTGCTTTCCTGCCTTGCCTCTTTGGGGCATGGCCTGGGTTTCCTCTCCTCACCTGGATCCCTGAAGCTGACTCCTCCCTCTTTCCTGGTCCCCCTGGCCGTTTACTCTTTTTTTCCACCTTGCCCCTTGTGGGTAGTGGCCTGGGTTCCCTCTCCTCACCTGGACCCCAGTAGCTGACATCTCACTCTGTCCTGGTCCCCCTGGCCTTTTACTCTCTTTTCTCCTATTTTCCAGCCTTGACACTTTGGGGTGTGGCTGGGTCCCCTCTCCTCACCTGGATCCCTGTGGCTAACTTCTCACTTTGCCCTGGTCCCCCTTGTCTTAGACATGGTAAATTGTGTATTTCAAGTCTAAATTTTAAAATTTATTAGCAAAATGTTGTTAATAATAGCTACTTTACTCTGATGATGAGCGCTTAAGGCATTTGCCTGCTAACCAGAAGGCTGGCAGCTCAAACTTACCAGCTACTCCTCAGAAGAAAGACTGGGCAATCTACTTCTGTAGAGATACTGCCTTGGAAACACAAGGAGGGGTCCCTGTGACTTGGATTCAACTCAGTGGCAGTGAGTTTGGTTTTTGGTTTGGTTTATGAGAGTTCTATTGAATTTACCTGTACTACTTTTCATTGTTATCAGTGATTTGTACTTTTCCCTTATTCTCTTTTGTCTAGATCAGTTTTGCTAAATGTTAATCAATTGTATTAGATTAAAAAAAAAAAAAGCTATATTTTGTCTCCACCACTCTGTCAGTTTGTCATACTGTGATGGCTTAGGTGTTGCTATGAAGCTGGAAACTATGCCACTGGATTTCAAGTACCAGCAGGGTCACCCACAGTGGACAGGCTTCAGCAGAGTTTCCATAATAAGACAGACTGGGAAAAGGATAAGACCATCTACTTCAGAAATAAATGGCTGCTGAAAATTTTATGAATAACAGTGAAACACTGTTTGATATATTACTGGAAAACTTTATGAAGAGCCATGAAACACTATGATATAGTGCCAGAAGAGGAGTCCCTCCGTTGGAAGGCATTCAAAATATAGCTCAAAGTACAGTCAACCTTAATGACATAGAGGAAGTAAAGTTTTGGGGACCTTAATATGCTGACAGGGCACAACTCAGAAATTTGAAGAAACAGCTGTAAACATTTATTAATAATCAGAAAGTGAAATGTATAAAGTATGAATCTAGGAAAATTGGAAGTTGTCAGAAAGTAATGGAACACATAAACATTGATATCCTAGGCATTACCAAAAAACCAAAAACAAACTCATGGCTATGGAGTTGGACTCGACTCATAGTGACCCCTCCTTGGGTTTCCAAGGCAGTATCACTACAGAAGTAGATTGTCCAACCTTCCTTCCAGGGAGTGACTGGTGGGCTTGAACTGCCAGCCTTCTGGTTAGCAGTCAAATGCCTTAGGCACTATTCCACCAGAGCTCCTTTTGTTTTTTTCTTAGGCATTAGTGAGCTAAAATAAACTGCAACTGGACATTTTGAATCAGACAATCATATGGTATTCTATGCCAGAAATGACAAATTGAAGAGGAATGGTGTTGTTTTCATAAAAAGAACATTTCAAGATCTATCCTGAAGTGCAATGCTGTCACTGACAGGATAATGCCCATACATCTAAAAGAAAGACAACTTATTATTACTATTGCTCAAATTTACACACCAACCACTAAAGAAAAAATGAAGAACTTGAAGATTTGTACCAACTTCAGCAGTCTGAAATTCACCAAATATGAAAATGAGATGTATTCCTAATTACTGTTGATAGAAATGCAAAAACTGAAAACAAGAAAAAATATTCAGTAGTTGGAAAATATGGCCTTGATGATAGAAATGACATCAGAGATCACATGATAGAATTTTGCAAGTTCAACTTATTCATTGCAAATATCTTTTTTTCCAACAACACAAATGGCAACTATACATGTAGACCTCACCAGATGGAGTACACAGGAAACAAATTGATTCCATCTGTGGGAAGAGAGTATGGAGAAGCTCAATATCACCAGTCAGAGCAAAGCCATGAGCTGACTGTGGAACACACCATCTATTGCTCATATGCAAATTCAAATTGAAGCTGAGGAAAATTAAAACAAGTCCATAAGGGCCAAAATATGACCTTGATTATATTGTACCTGAATTTGGAGACCATTTGAGAATAGATTTTATGCATTGAACACGAATGATCAAAGACCAGATGAGTTGTGGGATGACATCAAGAGCATCATACATGAAGAAAGCAAACAGTCATTAAAAAGGTAGGAAAGGAAGAAAAGACTAAAATGGATATCAGAAGAGACTCTGAAACTTGCTCTTGAATGGAGAATAGCTAAAGCAAACAGAAAAATTGCTGTAGCTACATTTTTTCCTGTAACAAAATTGACAAGCTTTTTTGCATACAAAAGTTTTTTTCTTTTACCATTTTACATGCACTCAAGTCCTTTGAGCTACCTTCATTTTAGTAAGGTAAGTTTAAGCAAACTCATCACACTCTTTTCTCCAGTGTACTGGTAAAGTATAAAGTGGAAAAAGCAAACAGTCGCTTAGGAATTAGGATATATAGGTTCCTACTCCTAACTCAGAACTCTGGTAGTGTAGTGCCTAAGGCACTTGACTGCTAACCAGAAGTCTGGCGGTTCAAACCCACCAGCCACTCCTCAGAAGGAAGGTTGGGTAATCCACTTCCATAGTGATACTGCCTCGGAAACCCAAGGAGGGTTCACTATGAGTCAGGTCTGATTTGACGACACATAACAATAACAACAACAACAACTCCTAACTCTTCTACTATCTTTGTAGTGCTTAGCAAGTCACATAAATTCTTTGAACCTGTATGTTCAAATCTTTCAAATGTAAACAGAAACACTATTTCCCTTCTCTTCTTGTCTTTCAAGATTAGTTTAATGGCACAAGAGACAAAGAATGTAAACAATTGTTTTGTCAAATATGTGGTATACAAAATAATCAATCAATAAATATTTTTAAATAAATCCCATGTCATGTAGTCTGACCTTAGGAAAATTTGGGATCCAGGAATTGAATGGAGATTCCTGAGTCCAAAGCCCATGATCTCAGCTGTTCCAGCACTCTACTACTCCATGAAGCAGTTGTTTAAGTTAGAATGTGGTACTTTTTCAAATGAATGCTACAGAGAGCATGTGAAAATAAACCTAGCATGGTCCTATAATTATTTGAAAATAATCTAAGAAACAGTTAAGAATATAAATTTTATATTAAATTTACTTCACTTAATAGTATTTTTCTCTTTTTCTCCAACTCCTTTATTACTGACCCTTCCTCTGTACAATCAAGCCTTACACATTAGTTTGAAAACACAACTCTGCAACTTTCTTGCTTTCAATTTAGACTCATTTTTTTGGTTATAAATCAACACTGTTTTGAACAGAATCAGGTTATTTCCTGAAAACAGACTTCAGATCATAGAAGAGAAAGAGATAAGGGGTAGAGGACAGAAGAGAGAGAAAATGAAACTGGCAGAACCTCACTACTGGCAAATTTTCTTAAGAGTAAATGAAGGCTAGAATCCTTCCATTTCCAGATCAAGACAGTTTTGAGCAAGTTGATGAGGGTAGGAAATGAGGAGAAGAAATGTTTGCAGGTATAAGAGAAGTAAATTTTCACAGAGGTAAATTTTGTCACAGAAGTTAAAAAACTGAGTATCAAAAGACATATGGAGTTCTTGAGTGATGTAAATGATTAAGGGCTCAGCTGCTAACCAAAAGGTTAATGGTCCAAACCCCTCCACCAGAGGTGCTTTAGAAGAAATGCCTGGCACTTTATTTCCAAAAGATAACAGCCACTGAAAACCTGAGGAACACAGTTCTTCTCTGAAACACATGGGTTCACCATGAGTCAGAATCCTCTTGACAACAACTGGTTTGGTTTTTTGGTATCAAAAATATATCTATTTAGGGGAGCTCTGGTGGCATAGATCCTAAGGCATTTGATGGCTAACCAGAAGGCTAGTGGTTCAAGCCTACCAGTCACTCATCAGAAAGAAGACTAGGCAATCTACTTCCATAGAGATACTGCCTCAGAAACCCAAGGATGAGTTGCTATGAGTTGGAACCGACTCCACTGCAGTGAGGTGGTTTTTTATTTATTATTTATTTATTTATTTATTTTTGTAGTGGTCAAATGTCTTAGGCACTACACCACCAGAGCTCCCAGAGAATTAAAATTTATGACTTTGAATATGTTACAGAGTGATAGTGTTCACTCCTGCTTCTCATAGCCCCTCCTAACAATCCTGATTGATTTCTGTCACAACTGCATTAACCCATTTTCCTAGATCTCTGAAAACCCAAAAAGTAAAACCCACTGCCATCGAATCAATTCCAACTTGTAGTGACCCCTGTTGGGTTTCCGAGGTGATAAATCTTTATGGAAGTAGATTGCCCCATCTTCCTTCCCCAGAGTGGCTGGTGGGTTTGAACCTCCAGCCTTCTGGTTAGCAGTCAAATGCCTTAAGCACTGCACCAATGTCTTCATGCTTGCTTAGGTGAAACCTATATCTCTCACCTTTTTTGAAGTTGTTTCTTTGTAATTTGAATAACCTAGATAATATTTTCTACCTTACCTTGTTCTCTTCAACGTAAAGACATTTCCATGGTCTAATAACACTTCCCTTGTAAGTCACTAACTATAGATACTTCATTTTTTCAGTTGACCTAAGTTAAATATTAAAGTTAACCATTTTACTTTAGATACTGGTTTTTGAGAATGGATATAAAAATCTCTTGAAAAACCTGATCAGGAACTGACTGACTTCTCTTGGGCATCAGTCTGTTCAGCAACTTCACAACATAGTGTATCTCTTTGTTGTGGTTGCTACCCCTGCTATGAAGTCATGATGAGTACATTTTACACTTCAGATTGATTTGCAGCTTTTCTGTTCAAAAGAAATATCTGACTGTGTCCAGTTCAGTGATTTTTTTCTGATGAAACACCCCAAGTCACAAAGTCTGAAAAGTTGAAAACATATACACATTTATATTGTAAAGTTTACATGAACCAACACTGTGTACCTGAAGAGGAAGTCTCTTTGCTTGCAAAGACTAAGAGTTCACATTCTATGGTTGATATAAATGTATCTATTGTAATGAGCAGCTCATGTTCCAGAAAGTCCTAGAGAGACACTTAACTTGCCATACTCTATAGCAGCTTCCTCTGCTATTGGAAATAAAAGGGGAAATGGCCTGTGTATGATTGTTGAGTCAGAAGCAGGGATAGATGATTTCAGAACTTTATGGGATTCTTAGAAGATATTCCAGTCCTCTTGGATATGATGCACTAGAGAATGAAAAGCAGGGACTACAAGAGGTGCCATTCAGGAAACTCCATTTTGCCAAACATAAAAACACTGTGTGTGTACACTCTAAAGGAATGGAAGCCATGAGTTTCTGATTCACTTACATGTAAAATCCATCAAAACAGTATTCTGTAAGAGATATTTAATGTCCAAGAAACCTTCCAAGCATTTTATAAACTTTTTTTTTTTTTTTTCCAAAGGAGTAGTTGCGTTGAGGCAGCAATATAAGAACTTATCCTTGAAAAATGGAACTGATCTCAAAGTCTCAAGCACACTCTAAACTTCCCATGGTAAGCCTGACATGATAGAAATAGTGTAAGTTTTAGAGTTGAACTGTCCTGGTTTTAAAATGTGTTTTACTTCTTATTAAATTTCACAAAAGTATATTTCTATATATTTATTTATTATCTACTTTAGAAGGAACTCTGGTGGTGCAGTGCCTAAGACATTTGAATGCTAACCAGAAGCTGGGTGGTTCAAACCCACCAGCCAGTCCATGGAAGGAAGACTGAGCAATCCACTTCCATAAAGATTTACCACCTCAGAAACCCAAAGGGAATCACTATGAATCAGAATCAACTCAATGGCAGTGAGTTTAGTTTGGTTTTAGCTATTTACTTTATGCCAGGAAAAGGTTGCAATACTGAAGCAGGGACACAAGCCTGGCCAAGTACATCAAACAATATCCCTATTCTCATGAATGTATTTAGTCAACTTATCTGAGTGTACATTTTCTTATTTTGAAAAATGGAACTGATAATGCCCATTTCCAAAGATCTTCAAGACAACTATTCAACCTGGCATGTAAAATATACTCAGCAGATTGAAAATGGAGTTCCGCCAGTGAGCAGCATGCTTTTTCCCTCTGGCATCTAAGGACTTGGAAAACTAGGCACAACAGTTTGAATTAGGAACTTTGGTGATCTGAACAGCTCAATGAATCAGAGTGCACCAAACACAGAAGAGCAGAATTAGAAGAAAGGCACAGGGAGATTATTGAGGAAAGAGCTACTGGCGGAGGATGGACGGGGACCTGAGAGGCACTGGAAACTTTCCTGGGACAGTCACTGTCTGCAGGATGAGGGCAGCTGCCTGAGATCCCTGAGCCAAGAGGAAGAAGCCTTATAAGAGCATACCAGTGACCACTCTAATATTCCAGTGGACAGTGGCAGAGACCTGCCTCCAGCAGCTGATTTTGTCAGTAATTTGGGTCATCTGGGTGCAGGTGGGCACAGGCACCACTGCTGAGATTCGGCGGAGAACTCACTGTTGCGACAGGAAGGCTAGCTCCCTCCCCTCCCAGCAGGTCACAGAGTGGGCTGAAGTCAGACTGGAAGACATAGTGCTTTTCTTTGTCACAGAGATCAGGACCACAGGTCACTAGCAGGTACTTCTCTGACTCTAACACAGCTGAAATTGCACTCATCTTTGGTGTCACAGGTGGGCACTATCACAAACTCCAGAGTTGGCCATTAGCAGTCTGGTAGGATTGCATCAGCACCGTGGGCAGATGGCACAGGGAGAGCGAAGAAACTGCAGCCCTGGGAATTTTGCCTTGGAGCCATTCTTTGGCACTGTGGGGCCACAGAGGAAGGGTCTTTGAGTCTGCCTGAAATTGGTGGAAAGTTGCAACGCCCTAACAATGGAGATCTTCCCTGAGGTTGAGCCGTGATCTTGCAAATAAATACGTCATCAATAATAGCCTGCTCAAAGCCCTAGAAACGGACCCTAGCAACACCAAGCTTTCCTTCTTCTGCTACCACCTTCTCCACCAATAACTTCACTCATTCAATAGAAGAAACCATATTCAACCAATTACCATAAAACCTCCTGCTTCGAACTCTGAACCCTCTTTACAAAAAAACAGAAACACTTATCCACACTACACAGAGTGATTCCACCATCACAAAGAAAACAGCAGAGCAACCCAATACACCTGAATCAATAATAAAATAAAACACACCAGCTTCACCTTTTCAAAATATTATACCATAAAACCAAGACAAAACAAGTCAACATGTAACCAGCAGCTAGAGACAACCTAAAGAGACAGCACTCTACCAGATTCCAGGGGCTTAAGAAGAGGTTCTGCTTTCCAGTAACTCCAAGAACTCTCCAGACCTGCACTGCACAACAGAAGAGGTCCTAGTTTACACCTTCTTTTCTTTTCTTTTTTTTTTTTCTCTCGTGGTTAACCCCATCCCTTGTCGGGTTTTTTTTTTTTTTTTCTAGTTTTTGTTTTTGCTATTTTTTGTTTGTTTCTTTGTTTGTTTTCTTTCTTCAATATTCTCCTTCTCTACCTTTTTTCTCTCAGTGACCTATCCCCAGATACTGCAGATTTACCTGTTTTCTTCATCTTTTCTCCCTTTTCTTTTTTTGAGTTACTGGTCCTGTGTGATTTCAGGGTGTATTTTTTGTCCACGTGCTTTTAGTTTTTTCTATGGTTATTCAATTGTAATTTTTGCCTAACTAACTGGGAGACAGCAACAGTCCCCATAAGAAACAAGTACACCCATACCTCCTGTAACTTCACTTATTGAGCAAGAGCCAGCACCTCCTTCTCCACCAATGGCCAATGATAAAAAACCACCAAGAAGAGCCTGAATCACCCCTGGCTGCTATTCACAAACAATTAAGAGAGATCTTAATATAACACCAGGATGCAAGGGAGATAACAGATCATCACAGTCCACACAAAGAAGCAAGTTAAAGTGGTAGAAACAAGGGAACAGGATAGATAGAGATCCAGATCACTGAGGAAGAAGCAGCATTGGAACTCTCTGATAAGGAATTCAAAAGAATTATATTTAGGTATCTTCAAAGGATTAAGAGACAGACCAAAGAAAACACAGAAAAAACCCAAGAAGAATTTTGGAAGAAAATACAAGAACAAAATGACAAAATAAATGAAAAAATTAGAAATGATTCTAAATCTACAGATAGAAATTCAGAAGATTAAGACTAAATTATTAGAAATAGATAACACATTGGAAGGGCAAAAGGGTAGGATGGATGCAACGGAAGACAGAATGAATGAGATTGAAGACAAATACCTGAATATTTCTTTGGAAAGTGATCAGTCAGAAAAAAAATCAAAACAAAATGAAGAAAGCCTAAGCTTCATGTGAGATACCATCAAAAGAAATAATCTACATGTCATTGGAATTCCAGAACAGGAAGAGAAAAATAAAACCACTGAGAGAATCATCCAAGATTTGCTGGAGAACTTCCCTGGTATGATGAAAGAGGAGAACATATCCATTCAGGAAGTCCAATAAACACCAAATAGGATAGACTACAAAAGAAAATCACTGAGACATATCATCATCAAACTCACCAAAACCAAGGACAAAGACAGAGTCCTGAGAGCAGCATGGGAAAAAGAAAAAGTTACATACAAAGGACAACCAGTAAGAATAAGCTCTGATTTCTCAGAAAAGACCATGCAAGGGAGAAGATAATGAGATGGTATATATAAAACCGTGACAGAGAAAAATTTTCAACCAAGTATTATATACCCAGAAAAATTGTCCCTAAATATGATGGTGAAATTAGGAGATTTCCAGATAAGCAGAAACTAAGGGAATTTGTTAAACCAGACCAACCTGACAAGAGACACTAAAGGGAGTACTTTGAACACAGAACCAAAAATAGCAAATAACAACCAACCATTAATACACAGGATGACATATCCCAGAAACCACAGCTACGGACATATCCAAAGTAAAATGAGCTTACAAGATTGTAAACAGGGAACCAGACACATCAATTGGCAAGTGAGGACAACTACGAACACAAAGAGGGAAAGGATTGTGTAGTTACAGAACTTCTAAATGGTGAAGAAGTTAAGAGAATTGTATGACAGATGGACTGTTCTAAATTCGGCGATAAAATTATAAATCATAGGGTAACCTCAAAGAAAAATGATAAACATTCATATCACAGAGGACAAGCACAAATACTCAGCAAATACTAAATCAACGGCAACAAAGTAAATGATAACAGGATTAATAAACATAATGAGATCAGCACAGAAAATAATATGGAACAAAGAAACCAGGGACACCATGAAAAAACACATAACAAAATGACAACAAACAAATCATACTTGTCAATAATTACAATGAATGTTGATGGATTAAATGCACCACCCAAGAGACGAAGAGTTGCAGATTGGATAAGAAAACAAAACCCATCAATATGCTGAGTACAAGAGACACACTTTAGAGATAAAGACAAAAATAGACTAAAAATAAAAGGTTGGAAAAAGATATATCAAGCAAATGGCAACTGTAAGAGAGCAGGAGTGGCAATATTAATTTC
>NW_006921905.1:1975399-1976518 GCF_000298275.1 Orycteropus afer afer
TCCAACAATTAGAAAAAGAACAGCAAGAAAAGCTCACAGTCACCAGAAGAAAGGAAAAAATCAAGATTCGAGCAGAAATCAATGAAACAGAAAATAGAAGGGCAATAGAAAAAATCAACAGGACCAGAAGTTGGTTTTTCTAAAAGATCAATAAAATTGACAAACCACTGGCAAGTTTAACAAAGGAAATGTTGGAAAGAATACAAATAACATGAATAACAAACAAAATGCATGACATCACAACAGAACCAACTAAAATAAAAAAGATAATATCAGGATACGATGAAGAACTGTACTCCAACAAATTTGTAAATCTGGAAGAAATGGACAGATTTCTAGAAATACACCACTTACCTAAACTAACACAGACTGATGCAGAAAAGTCGAACAGGCCCATCACAAAAGAAGAAATTGAACAAGTCATCAAAAAATTATCAACTAAAAAAAAGTCCTGGCCCAGATGATTTCACTGGAGAATTCTACTAAACATTCAGAGAACTGATACCAATCCTACTGAAACTATTCCAAAACATAGAAAAGGATGGAAGCCTCCCTAACTCATTTTATAAAGAAAGCATAACTTTGATACCAAAACCAGGCAAAGACATCACTCAGAAGGAAAACTACAGACCAATATGCCTCATGAATATAGATGCAAAAACCTTCAACAAAATCCTAGCCAATAGACTGCAACAACATATCAAGAAAATCATTCGTTATGACCAAGTGGGGTTCATATCAGGTATGTAAGGGTGGTTCAGCATTAGAAAAGCAATCAACATCATCTAGCACATAAGTAAAACAAAGGAAAAGAACCACATGATTATATCATTCAATGCAAAAAAGGCATTTGATAAAATCCAACACCCATTCCTGATAAAAATTCTCTGCAAAATAGGATTGAAGGCACATTCCTCAACATAATAAAGGGCTTATGTGCATAACCAACAGCCAACATTATTCTCAATGGAGAGAGACTGAAACCATTCCTCCTGAGAACAGGAACCAGACAAGGATGCCCGCTATCACCACTTCTATTCAATGTTGTACTGGAAGTCCTAGCCAGGGCCATAAGGCAAGAAAGGGAAATCAAAGGCATCCAAATTGGTAAGGAAGAAG
>NW_006921905.1:1979883-1985386 GCF_000298275.1 Orycteropus afer afer
ATTAAAAAAAAAAAAAAAAAGTATGTCTGAGAGAAAATAAACAGTATAGTTTCATAAAATTAAAATATATATATATATATATATATATATACTCAGCAAATGGAGTTCTCTTCCATTTCCTCCCTTTTACCTTTTGAAGCCACTTTCTCCCTTTATTCTGGCTGCACATACCCTCTAACAAGGACTCTGCTACTCTTACACCCACAAAGATGAGTGCTATTGGCATGACTGGCATTCATTTGGCTCATCATCCTCTAGATAAAAAAGGTCTGTGAAGTGCTCAGCAGTGCACTTTAAACTAGAGCTAAAGAACAGTTTAGTTTGTGTTGGAGTAGTGAAAAATAGTTTAGTTTTTATTGGAGTAGTGAAAAAAAGCATAAACCTTGAATTCTGAATAAATTGAGTTTGAATTTCGATGTCCCATTCACTACCTATGAGCCCTGGAAAATTTCTGAGCTTCAGTTCCCACATCTGTAAAATCTTATTAAAATTATCTAAAGCACAATGTTGCTGTGACATTTAAGTAGGACAACATATAGAAGGTAACTGGCACAGTAATGACATATATTATTATTTCCAAAAAGAATAAATAAAATTGGTGGTGCAGGGGTTAAGAACTCACCTGTTAAGCCAAAAGTGGAGAATTTGAACCCACCAGCCACACCATGGGAGAAAGATGGGGTAGTCTACTTCCGTAAATATTTACAGCCGTGGAGACCATATGGAGCAGTTCTACTCTGTCCTACATGGTCACTATGAGTTGGAAACAACTCAATGGCAATGATTTTGGCTTTCATCGAGAGTTTAATGCTCAATAATTACAATATTGGAATATTTTTGGTGGATCACAACCCATTTAACACTAGGCAACCTGATAAACTCATCAATTCCAGCCACCAAATACACTCAAACACACCCATTGAATCTCTTGAAGATGCTCAATTTCAAATTTCTGTAACAAGAGTGTACATTACATGGTTTGCTATTCCCTGTTAACATTTCCATGATAGACATGATTAATCAGTCACAGATATCTTTTCTACTAAAGCTAGACACAGACTCAAAATCCTATTCTCAGCACTCCATGCAGCCACTACCAATCATCTGGCGCTCTCAAGTAAGGTAACATCTATTTGTATTCCTAATGTAATTCATCAAATTTTTGAAATATCCACTCTCCTGAAACTTCAAGTCTATTCTACAGATATCTTTATTTCTCACTTACAGTTTACTAGGACATGGAGTTATAAAAGAAATAAGCTACAATCCTGCCCATCAAAAAGAATGAATAATTGCTAAGTAGTGATAGGGATTGTGGTGGGAAAAGGAGGGGCTGAAGAGGAAGGAAAGGAGATTTTATTTTTATGTGTTCACTCCTCTATTCAAAGTGTTTAGAATAGAGCTAGCAAATGGCAAAGATCAATAATTATTTGTTAAGTGGGTGAGAATATACTTGCCGAGCACCTGTTTGTGCCAAGGAGATTACATTTAATATTTTCTCATTTAGAGAATGATGTATTCTAAGTAGGCTAGTTGAGGGAGATATCAAAAGGAGAGTGTGGCATTTGACATGGATCTTGAAGGATAAGACACATCCTGTCAAAGACAAGGAGGAAGACATTCTAGGTAGGTGGAATGACCTAAGCAAATGCATATAGGTATGACAGCTTATGTCCTGAGGCTACATTATATTTCTACAAATTTTGAATACATGCCTAGCAGAGGCCACCTCTGAAGCTGGTAACAGACAGATAAAAATAATGCCTGTGGCCAAGTAGAAGAGAGGTAAATGAAAGATGGTGAAAGATGTCAAAGCTACTATTCGTTGTATTTAGACTTCAGTAATGCTATTTTTCCCAGCAAACACCAATGCCTGCTTGATCATTAACACCCAAACATCTTGGTTGTTTCCACCAGACGGAAGTAATATACAATTATGCAAATTATTTTAACTCCAAGAAAGGAATCACAGGCTAGTCAATAATGTTGATGCATTATGAAAGGGCAGGTCTTCCTGGAAGAAATAACACAAGGAGCTGATCATAAACACACATTTTGAAGCCTGCAGAGGACTAGTCCCTGCAGCGCAATCTATTATCATATTTCCACATAATTAGTTTGTTTTCCACTTGAAATCAGAAAACGATTCGACATTGCCTTCCCTCCCTCAGGATGGAAGAGCATCCTGTGGAATTCTTCTGCAAAGGTTCACATGGTGAATAATTAGTGAGAATTAATCTGCGGAAATTAAAGTTTGGAATGTCGTAGAACTCATGAATAGTGCATGGAACAGTGCAGTGGAGAAAGACAAGAGCAGTACTTCTGTGGTAGACAATTGCAGATGACTGCTGGCAATCTATTTTTTTAATCAGGGCCGCAGAAGCCAGAGGGTTGAATATGGTTATAGGCTGTACAGAAATATTGTCAAGTTTTAGAGGCAGAATGAAGAAACCTTTCCAAAGATGTCTATCTCTGTGCTCATTTCCAGAAGTTTTTATTTGTAAGGAGTGTCCTAGAGTCAGAAGGGTTTTCTCCAATCAGTGTTGATGGCACTAACTGCTTTAAACTTTTCAACTGTCCTTTGTCTTTGACATTGCTCTCCCCATTTTAGGGAAGAGTGGAGGTTCAATGGAAGACTCAGCTTTGATTGTCAGCCAATGCACCTCAAGTGTAGCCTCCATTTGTTGGTCTGTGGAGGCATCCATGTTTTACAATGTTGAACAGGTTTTATCAGAGCTTTCAGACTATAAGAGAGTAGGAAGAAAGGCCTGGTAATCTACTTCTGAAAAATCAGTCATTGACTACCCTATGGATCACAATGGTCTATCTCATTATGCATGGTGTTGCCATGAGTTGAGGTTACAATAAGTCAGGCCACTTCAATGGTAGCAAATAACAGCAATATTTCCATTTTACTGACAAGGAAAGTGGGACTTAGAGAGGCAGAGTGGTTGGCTGTGGTCACCAGCTTCGAAGTGGAAGTACCAAGATTGGAAATTAAGTCTTTCTGAAGACAAAATCCAGTGGCTTGAGGATAAAAAACACATGGGGCCAAGTAAAAGTGATACAGGTTCACATTTTTTAATCCATCTCAATATCATGTTCAACTGAAAAATAAATATGGTAAAGGTATATATTTTATAAAGTTGTGTGAGGATTACATGAAATAGTACACATAAGCACTTAGCACAGTGTCTGGAATGTAGTATTTATTTTAAAATATTAATGTAAATACATCCCCACTGATTACTCTGACCCTAAAAAAATTCAAACATCTAATCATGACTTGGGAATAATCCCCTCAAATAATAGTAGGATCAAGTTATAACCCCCCTTCCTCCAAGAGCCTAGTGGTGGCAGTTTTCCCAAGCATCTGCTTACCTGAATGTAAATTTCAATAGAAAATTTGCAAATGATCAGGGTTAATGTCTCCAATTATTAAGTGACTGGAAAAATGGGACAGCAGGAACACACAGCAGGGGAGCATTTTTAGAAGTAGAAAGCAAAGATATTTTTTGTAGATTACAGAGTGGTTTGATTTTCCATGGCTATAGCACTTTAACAATAGTTGCTTATGATTACTAGAACAATATGGTCACCAGAGACGAAAATACAGTAAGAATGAAAAAACAGAGTGCATTTTCAAAGAAACACAAAGTTTATTTCTCCACAAATACAAATGTAAAATCAATTATATAAGAAAATTACATAAAAGTAGAAGAAAAATCATTATAACCTTAAGATCCATTCTGTTAATATTTTTGACATTTTGTGTGCTTTCTTCCAATTTTTTTCTAGGCATATTTTTCCATAATTGTTGTCATACTCTATCTGCAATTTAAATTTTTATTTTTGCCTACAATTATAAAATAAGCATTTTGCACAGGTTTTAACAGCATGGGCAGTTTCTTTTTCTTTTTTTAATGTAAGGCACAATCAGTATACAGAATACTAATTACTCTCAAAACAAGGACTTGTTTTCAGATTCAAGGATCACCTTTAGTTTCTTTCTCAGAGAAAGTGATTTCCAATCCAAAAGCGTATATTCCTGTGAGGCATCTGCTGGATTTGGAAGAGGTTTCCAGAGTGAGCTGAGAAATGGTCATTATAGTTAAGCTGCACTTCAATCTTGAAAATGACTGAATGGATCCAGTCCAGTCCCTTGGCTGGGACCCAGTCTTTAAAATCCAGCAGAACAATGAGTATGCGGCTTTGCAGCCAGCTGGTATCAGCGTTGGGCAGAGAGAGTGTCAAAATATTAGTGACTTTTTTACATTCGTCAAAGCTGAGGCCAATACAAGAAATGCAGACAGCTTGCAAATGTGGGTTGTGCACCAAAGGGTTGTGTGTGTGTGTGTGTGTGTGTGTTTTCAATCCTACCCACCGGATGTCAACATTTCCTTGCTTTCTGACTAAACCTACAGCAAGGACAGAATGAAATAGCTTTTACTTTGTATATGAAATCCACTATAGATTTATCATCGACACATCAACCACTAATTTATTATACTAAGGCAATGTACTCAGCTGGAACAAAGGGGCCATCAGCATTTCCATGGCAATCCCTCCTTTCCTTTCCTCAGTTTATAACTCATCTGCTTACTCAGTTGTTCCTGAACCTGGCAGGCAAGGTCTCAGTGGGAGAATAAATATATTTATACAAAATGTTTAAGAAAGGCTGCCCACATTGAGTTAGAAAAATAAGCATATGCTAGTGCTGTCTGGCACTCTTTTTGCAATTCCTGAATCTCTCCAAAAGGGAAGAAAAAAATCCACAACCGAACATTTTTATTTTATTTTTAAAAGAAACATTGCTCGCAGCCAATGTGCAATATGGGCTTGATGTGCGTGGTTTTTTTTTTTTTTTTCTCTCTCTCTCTCTCTCCCCTCTTTTTCTTTTACTTTGCAATTTTTGAAGAAAACAGAATAGGAGAATAAGCTCATTGCTTCCATCATAAAATTAAATCAGTTATTGACACACATATGTAGCTGTGTATCTCTTTCTTCATTTATCTTCAATCTTCCTGGGATGAAAACAGGCTGCTTTCTTACACACAGCCATCTCATGTTCCATACATCTGATAAGAAAGAGTAGAGATAGACACCTCTAGATTTGAGTCATCTTCTATCAGTTATGAGCGGTGTGACCTTAGGCACAGAAAGCTTGCTGAGCCTCAGTTTCCTCATTTGTAAAATACACATCATGGGATGCTAATGTATTGAATGGCTAGTGTCTGGTATCTAATATTCATTTTATTGTCCTTATTAGAGTAGCAGAAGTGGAAGAGAAGATAGTATTCATGTAACCCTAATAATGATGCCAGAAAATAACAAAATAACATTTCTGCAATGTGTACAGTTTACAAGGAACTTGTATGGTCTTTACTGCATTGAGCTTCATAGCATTCTAATGAGCTAGTAGTTTTTGTTATATAATCATTCCAGTTTTGCTGATGAGAAAACTAAAGGTCTGAAATTCTATGTAACTTTTCCAAGCATGTAT
>NW_006921905.1:1985569-1988448 GCF_000298275.1 Orycteropus afer afer
TTCCCATTCAATAATTGCTACACAAATTGTTCTATGGCATTGTTTGCAATCCCTGCATTTTGTCAGCCTGCTCCCGGTTGTATCCATTCATCTGGTTTCCATGTCCGTCCCCCCCACACTGCCCTCTCATCTTTGTTTATGGGCAAATGTTGCCCTTTTGGTCACATTCTAAGGAGCACACTCCTCATGGATATAGTTGTTTATTTTATAGGCCAATTTATTATTTGGTTGAGAGGTGGTCTCCTAGTGTAGCTTCAGTTCAAAGTTAGAACAGTGGCTTGGGCAATAGTTTAAAGTTTCCTCCGGTCTCTCTCAGACCAGTAAGCCTGGTCATCTTTATAAATTTGAGTTTTGTTCTACATCTCTCTCCCATTCTAACCAAGATCTGTTATGTTCCTGTTCAGAGCAGTCAGCAGGGGTAACTGAGTACCACCTAGTATAGTACTTCTAGTCTCAGGCTAGAGAAAGCCATGGTTCATGAGGGCCATTAGTCCCCTGGGCTAATTGCTTCCTTGAGTCTTTTGGTTTTATTTACTGTCTCTAGCCTGGTTAGGAAGAGGCCAATTTGATATCTTCGCTGGACACTTGCAAGTCTTTAAGACCCCAGGAATTACTCAGCAAACTAGGATGCAGAACATTCTTTATGTACTATATTATGCCAAATGATGTAGCTGTCCCCTGAGACTACAGTCCTTACCTTTCAGGCCCAGTAGCTCATTCCTGCAAGGAGTTTCATTATGTCTAGGAACTTTCCACAGTTGTGCCCCCATGTGCTCTTTTATGAAAAATCCACAACCATACTTACATATGCAAAAAAAAAAATTATTACACCCATTTTAATAATAAAGACACTGAGAATGAGAAAGTGACATCTCTAAAATCACAGATTCTAGTAAATGATAATGAAGGGGTCAGTTCTGGACAAGAACACCAGCCTTCTGTTTCCTGGTCCACTGTTACTCTGCTGGTGCATTATCCCTAACAAGACTAGACTTGTACTCATTTGAAAAATGTCAGCTTTTTGTGAATGGAACCTGATGGTAGTGAACATAACTTGTAGCTTCATTTATACAGGCCCTCTCCCAAACCTAATTTTATTTTATTTTTCTTAGACAGCCCCTCACTCAACTATATAACCTTTAAGTCCCACAAAACCTGGATCTACCTCTGAGAATAATACCTGGATGTTGAGCTTTGAGAAGTATCTTCATAGGGTTCTACTTTCACAAAATCATTCCCTTCAGTTATAGTGCCAGATTTCCACAAACACAGTATTTATTTGATTGCTGTTTTTTCTTTCTTTTTTTTAAGCACTGTTTCTCAGAATATCTTCTGTAAATGCTACTTTTATGAGATATTAACAAACAGCCACAAGAGAATTGTAGTCAAAAAAATGGAATCATTAATTTAGATTAGCTAAATGAGTGTTCTTCTCTGCAGAACTCTTCAAAGTCTTTAATATGTTAGCCTATATAGTAATTCTCATGAATTCTTTTTGAATAGAACATCTTCTTACATTAGTTTTAGGAAATATTGGATTACATAACTGAGTTGCCAGCACATCTCTGTTTAAAAGGAAATATACATGCAGGGACAAGAAAATAAGCTAATAAGAGCCTTTCATATTTTAAGGTAAATCAATTTACTGGATAGAGTTTAGCTTCGCAGGAAGATTGTAAAGCAACAGAATGCCAGAAAAATGTTTAATTTTGGTAGGTAGTCAGTGAGGAACTATAAACCCAGACAATACTTTGGTGAGCAGCCCAAGTACAACCCTATAGTGCACGGAAATATTTTGTCTATAACAAGAAATAAGCCAAGGAAACCACAAGGCACTTGAGAGACTGAAGACCTCTGAAAGGGGGGTAAGAATCCAGCAAACATGAATATTACCACTGAAATCCAACAACTAGTATCTATACAACATTTCATATTTAAAACCAATAAAAGTATCATGAGCTTCCTTGATACAAAGCAATTATTGCTTGGTGACAGAGCACTGGATTTTAAGTCACAATACAGCTTTGAATATCAGCTCCTCTATTTCTAACTGAATGAAACTGAACAAGACTCTTAACCTCCCTGAGCCTCAGTTTTCCCATTTGGGATAAGGAGACAAAAATATCTAATTCAAAAGGTGCTTGTAATTCAGTGAGATGCTGTCTATGAAAAAGTGGGTAGAAACTAATATATGGCAGGGAATTCAAAACACATGTGGTGGGTCTTAACTACAACTCTGGGGGTAGATGTTTTATTACTTCTGTTTTATAAATAAGGAAAGAGGAGCTCAGAGAAATTAAATTTCTTTTTCCATATTGAATAAAGCACAGAAAAGAAGAGGCTCAAGCCTTGGACTACTGATTTTGTCATCTTTTTAAAATTTTTTTTTATACAAACCATGTGTTTCTTTTCATAAATGTGTCTTGGGTTACTCCTAAAAAAGAGAATCATTTATCATAACTAGAGGATGCATGAGGATTTATTCTGGATTTTCTCAAAGAAAAGATTAAAAGTAGTTATTCAGCAGATTATAATCCTTCAAAATAAAGCCCAAACTCCTTACCATACTATGAAAGGCACCACATTGTATGACTTCTACCTACTCCTTTAGATGATTTCACTGCCACTTCATCACCTTGTACTATGAGCCCCAATCACACCAAAGATATACTTCTTAGGATACAGAAACATATTGAAAAAAAAAAAAAAGGCAAAGCAGTGCTTACAAAAATATCACCATGGAGACCTGGGCAAGATGGCAGACTAGGCAGAAGGACTGCACAGATTCAACAAAGAAAAGGGAAACCAATTAACACAGACACAGAAGATAATCTTGGACCCCTGAGCCTTGAAGGGAAGGATACAGAAGTGGACTAAAC
>NW_006921905.1:1995828-1999480 GCF_000298275.1 Orycteropus afer afer
AAAAAAAAAAAAAGAAAGGAAAAAAATATATATCACCATGGGGAGGACACAGTTGGCAAACAAACAAAGAAGGCACACATTATTGTTGTTGTTGTTATTAGGTGCCATCAAGTAGGCTCCAACCCTATGTACAGCAGAATGAAACACTGCCTGGTCCTGTGCCAGCCTCACAATCCTTTCTATACCTGAGCCAATCATTGCAGCCACTGTGTCAGTCCATCTCATTGAGGGCCTTCCCCTCCTTTGTTGACCCTCCACTTTACCAAAATGATATGCTTCTCCAGGCAATGGTCCCTTCTGACAACATGACCAAAGTGGGGCAGACAAAGTCAGGCAATTCTTGCATCCAAGGAGCATTCTGGCTGCACTTCTTCCAGACGGATTTGTTAGTTCTTTTGGCAGTCCATGGTACTTTCAGTATTCTTCACCACCACCACAATTCAAGATCATCGACTCTTCAGTCTTCTTTATTCATTGTCCAGCTCTCACATGCACATGAGGTGATTGAAAATACCAAGGCTTGGGTAAGGCATAATTTAGTCTTCAAAGAGACATCTTTGCTCTTCAGCACTTTAAAGAGGTCTTTTGCAGCAGATTTGCCCAGTGTAATATATCATCTGATGTCTTGACTGTGGCTTCCATTGGTGTTGATTGTGGAACCAAGTAATATGAAATCTTTAACAACTTCAATCTTTTCTCCATTTGCTGTGATGCTGCTAATTGGTCCAGGTGTGAGGATTTTCATTTTCTTTATGTTGAGATGTAATCCATACTGCAGACAGTAGTCTTAATCAGTAAGTGCTTTGAGTCATCCTCACTTTCAGCAAGCAAAGTTGTGTCATTTGCATATCACAGATTGTCAATAAGTTTTCCTCTAGTCCTGATGCCATGTTCTTCTTCATGTAGTCCACCTTCTTGGATTATTTGTTCAACATACAGATTGATAAGTATGGTGAAAGGATACAACCCTGACACACTCCCTTCCTGATTTTAAACTATGCAGTATCCCCTTGTTCTGTTTGAATGACAGCCTCCTGGTCTCTGTACAGGTTCCTCATGAGCACAATTAAGTGCTCTGGAATTCCCATTCTTCTCAATGTTACCCATAATTTGTTATGATCCACATAATCAAATGCTTTTACATAGTCAATAAAACACAAGTAAACATCTTTCTGGTATTCTTTGTTTTCAGCCAAGATCCATCTTATATCAGCAATGATATCCCTCATTCTGCGTCCTCTTCTAAAACCAGCTTGCATTTCTGCAAGTTCCCTGTCAATGTATCACTGCAACCATTTTTTAGTTATCTTCAGCAAGATTTTGCTTGCATGTGATATTTCTACTGTTCAATAATTTCCACGTTCTATGCGATCACCTTTCTTTGGAATGAGTACACATATGGATCTCTTCCAGTCTGTTGGCTAGGTAGCTGTCTTACAAATCTCTTGGCATAGCCATGTGAGTGCCTCCAACCTGCCATCCATTTTTTGAAACATCTCAATGGATATTCTGTCAATTCCTGGAGCCTTGTTCTTTGTCAATTCCTTCAGTGCAGCTTCACCTTCTTCCTTCAGTACCACTGGTTCTTGATCATATGCCACCTCCTGAAATCTATGAAGATTGACCAGTTCTTTTTGGTACCATGACTCTGTGTATTCTTTTGATGTTTCCTGAATCATTCAATATATCGCCCAAAGAGCATTTCAATATTGCAACTTGAGGCTTGAATTTTTTCTTCAGTTCTTTCAGCTTGAGAAATGCTGAGCATGTTCCCTTTTGATTTTCTAACTCAAGGTCTTTGCACATTTCATTATAGTAATTGGCTTTGTATTCTCGAGCTGCTCTTTGAAATAATCTGTTCAGCTCTTTAGTCTTGTCATTTCTTCCATTGGCTTTAGCTACTCTCCATTCAAGGGCAAGTTTCAGAATCTCCTCTGACATCCATTTTGGTCTTTTCTTCTTTTCCTGTCTTTTTAATGGCCTTTGCTATCTTCATGGATGATGTTCTTGATGTCATCCCACAATTTCTCTGGTTTTCAGTCACTGGTGTTCAATATGTCAAATCTATTCTTTAGATGGTCTCTTAATTTAAGAGAGATACCATCAAAGTCATATTTTGGCTCTTGTGGACTTGTTTTAATTTCTTTATCTTTAACTTGAACTTGTATATGAGGAGTTGATGGTCTGTTCCACAGTCAGCCTGGTTTTGGCTGAAGATATTGAGCTTCTTCATGCCCTCCTTCCACAGATATAGTTGATCTGAGTCCTGTGTATTCCATCTGGTGAAGTCCACATGTATAGCCACTGTTTATGTTGTTGAGAAAAGGGATTTGAAATGAATAAGTCATTGGTCTTGCAAAATTCTGTACATGTGATCTCTAGTGTTGTTTCTACCACCCAGGCCATATTTTCCAACTACCACTGATTCTCCTTTGTTTCCAAATTTTGCATTCCAATCACCAGTGATAATCAACACATCTTGATTGCATGTTTGGTCAATTTCAGACTGCAGAAGTTGGTAAAAATCTTCAATTTCCTTATCTTTGGCTTTGGTGGTTGGTGTATAAATTTGAGTAATAGTAATATTAACTGGCCTTCCTTATAGGCATGTAGATATCATTCTATCACTGTCAGCATTGTACTGCAGGATAGATCATGAAACATTCTTTGTGATGATGAATGCCACCTCATTCCTCTTCAATTTGTCATTCCTGGCATAGTAGATCATATGGTTGTCTGATTCAAAATGGCCAAAACCAGTCCACTTCAACTCACTAATGCCTATGATATTGGCCTTTATGCATTCCATATCATTTTTGACAACTTCCAAATTTTGTAGACTCATACTTTGTACATTCCATGTTCTGGTTATTAATGGATACTTATAACTGTTTCTTCTCATTTTGAGTCATACCACATCAGCAAATGGAGGTCCCTAGAGTTTTCTCCATCCACATCATTAAGGTTGGCTCTACTCTGAGAAGGCAGCTCTTCTTCAGTCATATTTTGAGTGACTTCTGACCTGAGGGGCTCATCTTCTGGCACAATATCAGACAATGTTTCAGGGCTATTCATCAAGTTTTCCAGTAATGTATCAAACAGTATATCAGACTGCTATTCATAAAGTTTTCACTGGCCAATTCTTTGAGAAGTGATTGGTCTCTTCCTCTTCTGTCTTAGTCTGGAAGCTCCACTGAAAACTGTCTACCATGGGTGACCCAACTGGTATTTGAAATATCAGTGACATAGTCTCCAGCCTCATAACAACATGCAAGCCACTACAGTACCACAAAGTGACAGATGAGTGGAGGAAGATACACTTTACTTGTGTGAAAATGCAGGTATATATCTGTTCTATATTTCCCTGAATTTATTCATGTGATATAAATCTCCCTTTCTCCTCCTTATCATTTTTAAAAGGATAATTATTACTTTTCCTTCATGACTCATTCAAGGGGTTCTTTCCTTCAAACTTTCTCTAATCTTCTTAGGTCAACTTTTGGGAAATCCCTCTTTGCTTACTTAGCAAACCAAACCTTTATCATACTGAAGTAAATGCAACAATGGTTCTCTCCTCATCCAGAATAAAGAAGAATGAAGAAAACCAAAGGTGCATGGAAATAATTAGTCCAAGGGACTGGTAGACCATGTG
>NW_006921905.1:1999581-2003023 GCF_000298275.1 Orycteropus afer afer
AAAAAAAAAGGGGGAGCACCAGGTTTCCTGGTCTGATTGAGCCTGGTGAAACCTCTGAGACTATGGCCCCTAGCTAACCTTCAGGTCTGGAATTGAATTCACTCCTGTGTGTTTCAGCCAATTAATGGACAGTTGTATGGGCTGAACATTTATATCAGGTAGATACACTGCTTGAGGGATCAATTATGGGCAGACAGAGGAGCAGTGTTTGCACAGGGAGATAGCTCGAGGGGTAGGAGTGCATGGAAGGGAAGGACATAGAGAAGAAATAAGTATGGGGAAGAAGTGGGAAGAGAGCTATTACATATACAATGTCATGAAACAAAATGTATATGAGCTGCTATAGGGAAAATGAATTTGCTCTGTAACCTTTCATCCAAATCACAACAAAAATTTAAATAAATAAATAAAGTGATGCTCAGGCTAGGTAGGAACTCTGAACATTTTTACTATAGATGGAAAATTCCTCAAAGATAGGGACAGTGTCTCAACTGCCTCTATATTCCCACTGGCTAGAATAGTAAGGAAACATTGTAGACACTCTGTAAATATGAATGTTGAGAGAGGTGATTTTTACCACTCAGAAACCCTATAGCACCATTTGGGCCAAGCCCCTTCTCTTCAAATAGATGAGATCTTGATGTATAAAAGATTAATTTCATTTGACCATCAGGCAGGAGTGCTCACTTCACAATTTTTAAATGCAAATCCAGTTGTGGATTGCTCACAAAGTATATTTGCCTTATTTTCTTCTCTTTTTCAAAAGAATTCACCAGGATAAAATACTGAAGGATAATGCTTACAACCAGCTACAATAAATGCCAGGTATAAAGTAGAAATAATTGTTTGTCTTTCAAGAAACTCTTGATGTATGTAGCCAAAAACCCATTATATACTCTATTCATCAACATTTATTCAATACCTATATGTACACAATATTGGACTAAAGGCATCAGAAGCTTTCAAAGGAAGATGAATATCAGCTTCTGCTCTATGGAGGTAAGTGGAAGGCTGGTTTGAATCGATTGTGAAAGAGAACCATATTATTGAACAAACTTACACCATGCTTTGAATACTTTTGCTTGAAGAATTAGTCTGCAGAAGAAAAGTTTAAGGAAACAGTAGTTATTCATTAAACAAATACTTATTAAACAACCATTATGCAATACAGACTATTCTAGGTACTTGGGGTATTCCCATGGACTTTGTCTGCTATTGAGAGAAGAGAGATAATAAATAAGCAAACAAATAAACATGGTAGTTTCAGATAGTGTTAAAAGCTACATAGGAAATAGAATAGGACAGTGCAATAAAAGTGATGTTTTACTTTAGAGGTGTTTATTTTGACGGGATAGTCAAAGCATGTCTCAATCAGGTGAGTCCTGCATGAAAAAAGGAGCTGGCCATGAAAATGTTTCCAGGCTCAGGGAATAGCAAGTACCAATTCCTGATAAATGAATGAGGTAAGTGTTCAAGGAAAAGAAAGAAGACCTTTGTGGTTGGCATGAGTGAGAGTAGTACAGATGGGTTCACAGAGGTTAAAAACCAAAAAACCAAACTCACTGCTGTCAAGTCGGGTCCAACTCATAGTGACCCCTTCTTGGGTTTCCAAGGCAGTATCACTACGGAAGTAGACTGCCCAACCTTCCTTCCAAGAAGTGGCTGGTGGGTTCAAATGCCTTAGGCACTACGCCACCAGAGCTCCTTCACAGAGGTTAGCAACAGCCAAAATATGTATACTTTGCAAGACATAGCAGGAAATTTGTATTGCTTTTTAAATGTAATAGAACATCATTGAAGGGCTTTAAGCAGGATAGAAACTTGACTCATAATTTGAAAGATTTCTGTGACAGCTGTGGAGAGAATAGATCAGAGATTGTAGGAGTTCAGAAATCCAAGCAGAGAGAAAAGTCTGTATCTCTTACAGTAGTCTAGGTGAGAGGTGATGGTTTCTTGACCTGGTGCGGTAATGGAGAGGATATGGTGATATAGAAAGAATCAGTATCTATATTGGATATGTCAGTGGTAGGCTATGCGGGAAAGAAGGGAAAAAAATCATGGAAACTTTTCAAGATTTTAACTTGAACAATTGAATTGGTGGTGGTAATTAACTGTGATGGAGATGACTTCGGTGGTGGGAAGCAAAAATGTAATTGGGTCAGGAGAAATTTTAGATTCAACATGGAAACACTAAGTAGACAATGAAATAAACATGTCTTCAGGTTTGAGAAAAGTCAAGGTCAACTTATCGACATATTGATGAAGTGTAAAGCCAAGGGAGTGATAATTATTTTCATACACTTGCAGGAAGAGAAAGTAAATGTATTGGTTATTGCTGTGGCAATGACACCCGGACATTGGTTGCATAATGAAGCATTCTGAAGACATAGAGAGGTCCTAGAAAAATTCTGAGGGCTTTTGAATCAGTAGGTTTGGAATTTCTATCCATGGTGCAATAAAAGTGTTTTTGTTAATATCCCCAAGTAATTCTAAGATTAAGAACCACTGCTTCACAGGGCAGAGTCAGGACAAGTGAACACAGTATAGTTTGAATGAAGGATTTATGCAAGTCAGCAGACTTTTTCCAGTGGGTAAGACAGTGAGTGTTTTAGGCTTCACAGGCTATATGGTCTCTGTCAGAAATACTCAACTCTGCCTTGGCAGTGAGAAAGCAGCCATAAACAATACGTAAATGAGTCAGCAAGGCTGTGTTCTAATAAAATTGTATTTAGAAGGACAGGCAGTGAACATGGTTTGGCCTGTGGGCCATAGTTTGTCAATCCCTGGTCTAATGTATGGTGCTGGGTATGAGAAAAGTCTCTAGTGGTAGATTTTTGTGTACAGATAATGGTTAAAGCTTGGATTTATCTGGGGCACTTTTTCCACATTCGTGGATATGTGCTATATTTTATAAAATTTTGACAGCACAAAATAAGAAGGTGAGATTCAACAGCCAACTTCAAATTGAGGGTGAAGGCTGCATTCTCTCTCCTGATATTGCTCTTATTGCGTAATATAGACTATGGATTACCATTGTGTTAGGAGAAAGTTTGAAAGTTGGATACGATATAATATTTAGATGTACAACTCTTTAGTTATGTGGCCTGTGCAAGTTATTTAGCTTCTTTAAGTCCAAGTTATTCTATAAAATATAGATAATAATAATTCACATATTTGCTTACGCTGATGATCAAAGGATATAATAAAGATATAACACAGTCCCTCACCTAGTAAATATTCTAACATCATAATTAGATGTACACACTTTTAGGTACACATTTAAGCATGGAAACAATTAGTCCAAAGGATTGGTAGACCTATTGGTAAAGGAATAGACATAGGAATAAGAATACATCTAAGAATAAATATAGACATGTATGAATGGTGAAAGAGTGAGCTCATGGTCACTGTTTTTGTTGTTATGTGCCGTCAAGTTGGACCC
>NW_006921905.1:2003123-2044494 GCF_000298275.1 Orycteropus afer afer
ACTCATAGCGACCCCTCCTTGGGTTTCCAAGGCAGTATCACTACGGAAGTAGATTGCCCCATCTTCCTTCCGAGGAGTAGCTGATGGGTTTGAACCGCCAGCCTTCTGGTTAGCAGTCAAGTGCTTAGGCACTATGCTACCAGGGCTCCCTCATGGTCACTAGAAGTTTTTAAAACCAAACCAAAGCAAACTCACTGCCATCGAGTTGATTCTGACTCCCAGCAACCCCCTTTGAGTTTCTGAGACAGTAAATCTTTAAGGAAGTAGATTGCCCAGTCTTCCTTCCATGGAGTGGCTGGTGTGTTTGAACCACCAACCTTTTGCTTAGCAGTAAAATGCCTTAGGCACAACAGCACCAGAGCTCCTTTGTAGTGTTCAAGTGGAAGCTAAGTAGTCGTTAGTCATAACAGTAAAAAAATGAACCAGAAAATGCTCTGATTTCCTGATTTTATATTTTCAGACTAATGACAGAATCAGGATGTATAGGCACTGCTTGATACTTCCAATTAAGGTTCACTACCAAGACTGGGTTAAATAATTTGCTTCTTATGGAGGTGACCTTCTACAGTGGACTTTGGAATCAGACAAGCAGGAATTTGAACTTCTGACTCTGCTATTTTATTCTTTGTTTGGCTTTAAGTCTATTGCCTTCCTTCTCCCCATTTATCCAAATGGGATCATAATGCTTAAAATAATTAAATTATATTATATATAATCACCTGGCACTTTTTTTTTTTTAAACCCAATGTCATTAAGTTGATTCTGACTCATGGCAACCCCATGTCTTAGAGAGCAAAATTGCTCCTTAAGGTTTTCTTGGCTGTAATCTTAGAAGCATATTGCCAGGCCTTTCTTCTGTGGCACTGTTGAGTAGGTTTGAGCCACCAACTTTTAGGTTAGTAGTTGATTGCAAACCTATTGTACCACCCAGGCACATACTTGACACATAGTAGATAATAAATGACTAAATGTTACTTCCCTTCCTAACATTTAATTTTTATCCTGAATGCCTCATACACATCCCATGTATTACCCCAAATGAGGTTCCTACCGTAAGTTTATCTCTAAATCTTCACATTTTCTTTAACAGGAGCAAATTAAAGTTTCCATCAAGTGCTCACTGACATTAGCCCTGGTATATGAACTATCCGATGTGGCATACAAAAAATTTTAATGTGTAGACATGCTAATCAGAAGGAAAATGTCAAATCTGCATACATTTCAAGTGACCCAACAATATTTACCTTAAAGCAAAGCCTCCTATTTTTCTGACAACGACTTCATTGAGGAAGTGACTCATTCAGCACACCAAGCCTCATTCCATAAAATAATTTTACCTCATACTGGTTTGAAAGCATCAAAAAGATGAATGTCACTGCCTTGCAGTTAGTAACAGGCCTAATTTGATTTGACAAATGATGTTGATTTTGAAGGGGTCACTAACCATTGGAACTGCAGAGGACAGAGTGCCTTGAAGCTAGATAAAAATGGAATATTTAAACACTTTGTTACGCAAATTCACTTTATACCTGTCAGGAGTGGGTAAAGTATAAGGTTGGAAAACTGGTGGTAAGGCCAAATCCAGGATTAATGACTGAGCGCCACGATCCCTACTCACTGCATGATGGATCTGCTGCTCTGGGTGGTGAGACTAGTCAGGCACGATTTTATGAGGAGTTCAGAGTCACTCAACTTTTCCATGTGCTATAGTCCCTTCTCCGTGGACATCAAAGAAGGTAAGGGTTAACTAGGTTCAAATCGACCTTCACCCAAAATGCCAATTTGCAAATTAACAAATAATCATACAAGATACAGAAAAGAGATAAATTGACCCCTTGAAGGCAACACTGGTATTTTCAAGGGCCTTCAGCTTTCCACATCAGCAGGAGGACCTTCTTGTTTCTTGTATCAATAGAAAGGCTTTGTCCCTATAACTTCTCACTCTTTCTTTTAATTAATGTTCTGCTTTGTTTTGGTTTTTAATCAGAACGATCCTTGAAGAAGTGTCTTTCCTCACATATGTGTCACACAGTGATTGTCCCTTAGTACTTGTTCCCTGGAAAAGTTTCCTGTGTTTTTTTCTTCTCGTTGTACCTCCATTTTTTACCCTTTACTTTTGTACAATGTGAGAGTGAGGTTCTGTTCCTTTTTTTGCTTGGATTTTCTCAGATAATCACACAGTAATGAAAAGATTTGACCCTATTTGTTCTCTCTCTTGGCAGGAGCATGAACTGAAGTAGGTTTCCCCACATTTGGGTAGGAGTACAGAGACCATGATATTCTTGTGTAACTCCATTGAGCATCCTGAAATCTACAGCAGTGCAGAGGTAACACGTGTTAATCCCAGAATATCATGTTTCCTACACTCAATTTATGACTATTCAATTCATCATGGAGGACCTTTTGAGCCACAGTGAGAGTATTTGGCACTATCCTGGGTAAAATAAGAAGCCAATGGAGAGTTTTGAGCAATTTCTTATTTTACAGCTTGTAGACAGCAATATGTCCTTAGAGAGCCATTGTGAAATAATGTACATAAAGCAGATAACACAAGACTTGTTACATAATTGGTACATAATAAATGTTAGCTCCTGCCATTATGAATACTAAATATATAGCCTCTTCAACTTAGCCTTTCCTTTATGCTTTACCCCCTTTCTCTCTCTCTCTCTCTCTCTCTCTTTTTTTTTTTTTTTTTATGGAAAGAAGGGTACATTATAAATTGAAAAGATGCTCTGCTCTTGTAAGACTGAGATATGTTTCTGAATGGTCTAACAGAAATCTAACAGTCCCAGACTATACCTGCTTTTAGCAACTGCATTAAAGCTAGAATCCTTGTTAATATTTTCATGGTGGGAGCTTAAAGAACACCTTGTGACTAAAGGAACATTAAAGCTGATTGGAGTTTGCCTATTAATTCAATCAACAAATATATATTCAACACCTTTATAAAGTATAGAGGCGCTCTGGTAGCATAGTGCCTAAGGCACTTGACTGCTAACCAGAAGACTGGTGGTTCAAACCCTCTAGCCACTCCTCGGAAGGATGATGGGGCAATCTACTTCCGTAGTGATACTGCCTCAGAAACCCGAGGAGGGGTCGCTATGAGTCGGGTCCGACTCGACGGCACATAACAACAGCAATGATAAAGTATAGTGGCTTTGAATTCAAAAGTTCTGAGTTCTAGTTCAAATGTCAGCTCTGATGTTTATTTAATGTGTTACTGTGACCCTGTCACTTAGTTTCTCCAAGTCTTTATCTTTGAGATGGAAATACTTTAAAAGAAATGTTGTTGTAGGGATTATAAAAAGATGAGATAAATGAATATAATGTCTCTCTGTGAGAGAGGTCATAGAAAAATAAACAAAAAAATAAATGTGGTTATGATGTGGACATCTATTCCCTTTGTAAATGAACTAATTACTAATTAGAAATAATTCCATTCAAAGTCTTACTACCTTGGAAATTTTCATTTCAACAACTGAGCACCTATTAACAAAATTACTTTGTTTATCCCTGAGAAGGATATAAACCATAGGAACATCTGGCCAAATTAGGACCCATTAGATTATTGACTCAGCCCAGCAAATCTTGCTAGGAAATACACAAAAGAGAAACCTAGCATCTAACCTGGGTTCATGGAATAGTTAGTTATTTAAACCAACCTCTTCCACAAGTCTGTATCTTACTTACTTTCATCATTGTTGACCCTTACTATAATTTCATAAATTAAATTATTATCCCAATTATACAGATGATAAAACTTAGGTTTAGTTAGGCAAATTCATTTGCCCAACTTTTTCCAGTTGGTAAGTGGCTAAGTTCTCATTTTCTTTAAATTCAATAAAAGTTGGTACAATATTTACTCAGAATTAGATACTGTCTTAGGTGCTAGAGATATATCAGTGAATAAAAGCCCCTGACTTCCTGAAGCTTATGTTTAGAATTTGAACTCAGATCTGACCTACTCCAAAACTTCAGTCATCCTTCCAAGCCCACTGTTTCATTGATTTTGTGTTATCTGAGGAGATGACCCTGACCCCAATTCAGTGAGTCATAATGTCCCTGTTACGCCATTTCCATTCCCTTTATGATTTAATCAGAACATTTGCTTAAATTAAGATATAGTTTAGTCATGTATATGATCATTTTCCCAAACATTTTTTCAAGGGGCTGTCAATTTTGCAAATTGGCTTGATTTACACAGATATTTTATCCAGAAATAAATTGAATTATCAATTTGAAATGCAGAACAGAAAGGGCTGCCAGTGTGCTAATAGCTACATTTCCCTAAGAGGGCTTTCTCTAAGATGGCATAAAGGACAGAGCCTTCTATGGTCTAAAATTTATTTGGACAATGGTCTTGGAAAAGACAGATTCTAGAACAAAAACAATCTTATCAGAGGAATAGACATCCACCCAAGTTTCATTGCCAGACTAATCTTCAAAAATAGTAGTTTGCACATTCACTTTCACTGCTATTCATAAGGTTTTCAGTGACCAATTTTTCAGAAGTGAACCACCACACCCTTCTTCCTAGTCTGTCTTAGTCTGGAAACTCCACTGAAACCTGTTCACCATGGGTGACCCTGATAGTATTTGAAGTATCAGTGGCCCTCAGCAAGATGGATTGACACAGTGGTTGCAACAATAGGCTCAAGTATAGCAAAGATTGTGAGGATGGCACAGAAATGAGCAGTGTTTCATTCTATTATACACAGGATTGTTGTGACTCACAACCAGCTCGACAACACCTAACAACAACATGCACTTTGGTCATAAGCCTTTAAGGTTTTCTCTGCTTATAGAATAAAAATCCCAACACTTGAGGTTGTCATTCAAAGCTGTCATTTTTCTCTAACTTCTCCACTTCCCTAAGTCCTAATTGTCAGCAAACTGGAGTTTCAGGACCTTCTCTGTTATATATTAGAGGTTCAACCTTAGCCAGAGACTCCATGAATGGTGCAAATAGCTACACATTTAGTTGCTGACTGAAAGATTAGAGGTGCCTTGGAAGAAAGACATGGTGATCTATTTCCAAAAATTCAACCATTGAAACCTATAGAGCACAATCCTACTCTGATGCAAATGAAGTCACTGTGACTTGGAATCAACTTAATGGCAACAGATTGTTTTGTTTGTTGGTTTCTTATCTTAGTCAAGTCACTTCACCTCTGAATTTCTATTTCATCTTTACCTAGTCTTTAAATGAAAAAAAAAAAACAAAAACTCACTGCTGTTAAGCCGGATCCGACTCGACATTACCCCTCCTTGGGTTTCCGAGGTAGTATCACTACAGAAGTAGATTACCCAATCTCCCTTCCAAGGAGTGGCTGGTGGGTTTGAACTGCCAGATATATGGTTAGCAGTCAAATGCCTCAGGCACTATGGAATTTTATCCTTTCTTCCTCTTATAACTAAGGAGAGGTTCAAATGCGGCAAAATATTTTGTAAAACATAAAGCACAATACATAAACTGCCTATCTCTGATTCAGCCTTATGATCTACTCGAGTTTCCAAACACAATCCTATATGTTTCTCGTATAAGCCATTTCTCCTTTTCAGCTACACTGATGCTCCCTCCTCCCTGCGTATCTGAATAAGAGATCACTTTTCTTCAGGGCTCAACTCAAGCCTGACCTCCTAGAAGATGTTGGATATCCTAATTATCCTAGCCCTCAAGAATCTTCTTCTCCACTAACTTGTTATGGTTGCTTTGTTTTGGCACTTGACCTTCACTGCCTTTATATTGTCATTTTTCCCATGTTGCTTCTATTAGCTTTTAAACCCACATAACAGAGAGATTACATTTCACATCACTTTGTATTACTGTATGTTATGGATTGAATTATGTCTCCCCAAATATGTGTTTGTAAATCTTAATTTCTATGCTTGTGGTTATAATCCATTTGTTATAGCTTGTATATGGGAGCACTAGATAACTAAGACAGAATTTAGCATCAGAAGAGTCACCTGCTGCTCTAACAGATACTTAAAATGTGAAAGTAGTTTGGAGTAAGAGTTTTAAAGTGCCTGATAGGAAATGTCTAGACTGCCTTGAAGAGGCTGCTGGTAGAATTCTGGTGAGAACACAGAAGGAATTGATGAGAGTTATAGAGAAAGTCTCTATCATCATAACAAACACATGACACCAGCAACAGAATGTTGCTAGAAATGTAGATATTAACTGTGCTTCTAGTGAAAACTTTAAGAAAATGATGAACATATTATTGGGCAATGGAGAAAGTATGATGCTTTTTACTCAGTGGCAAAGAACTTGTCTGAATTATGTTCAAATGTTTGGTGGAAGATAGAACTTGCAAGTTATAAACTTGAATCTGGCTGATAAGATTTCAAAACATGACCTTAAAAGGGTCCCGTGGATTCTCCTTGCCACTTATAGTTAAATGTGAGAGGGAAGAGATGAACTTAAAAATGAACTGTGTAAAATGAAAACAGAACTTAAAAATTTAGAAAGTTCTGTTATACAAACTAAAGACATGTGTCCTAGAATATTCATCAAGAATGTGGCTATGCATAAAGAGCCTATGACTGATGGATCTAACAACCACAGAAGAAAATCCTTCAGCTTAAAATGAAGGGGACAGAGAAAGAAAGAAAGGAAAGATCATCATTTACGGGTAATAGGCCAAAGGAGCTACATCTATAGCTATATCTGCAAGGCCTTCTCGGTTTCAAAGAGTATGGCCAAAATCTCCTTAATCCCAAAGGGTGGGGCCAGAGCTTATTAGGTTTTAAAGAATCCTATCTTCACCAGGGAGTGAGGCTGCCATTAAGGTGTGCCAGGAGGATGGGAACTGCCACCAAAGCTGAGGGGACAGGGCTGCCATGTCCAAGGGGCAGAAGAACAGGGTCTGCCTGGGCTGAGGGGGTGGGGTCACCACTCAGATGGACTAGGAGAATGGGGCCACCTAAAGCCAAGGGAGCACAGTTGCCATTCCAGTGGGCCTGGAAGGCAGAGAAGTCCAGGGCCAAGGGGTCTCCACTAGAATCCAGGGAGCATGGCCAACACCCAGAGTCTAGAGGGCAAACCCATTGCCCAGATGGTGTTGCAGAAACAGAGGATTATTTTCAAGCTGTGAGAGCTAACGTAAACTGTTCTACTGGGTTTTGGACTTCCTTGGCACCTGTTATCCCTTCTTTCCCTCCAATGTCTTCCACTTGTAATAGAACTATCTGCCTTATGCCTGTTCCACCACTGTGCTTCGGAAACAGATAATTTACAGTCTATATTTCACAGGTTCACAAATGAAGGCAAATTTTGTCCCAGGATGAAATATGCCTAAAGTCTAAGCCATATTTTATTTAAATGAATCAGAAGATGAGATTTTGTACCTGGAGTTAATTTACACTTATGGATATATTATGGGATGAATGTATTTTGTATGTGGCAAGGACACAGATTTGGGTGGCCAAAGGGTAGGGATATTATGGATTGAATTATCTCCCCCCAAAATATGTGAATCCTAACCCCTATGATTGTGGTTTTTGATATGACAATGAGGCATATATATATAAAGATACATAAAAAGAGATTAAAGAAGCTAGCAGAGAGAGAGGTGGGGTAAAATAGATTCTAAATACTTGAAGATCTCCAAGGAACCAGGAAGCAGAAGTTGAAGCAATAAGTAGCTTCATCTAGAGCCAGCAAGAAATAAGAAGTCTTCCCCTAGAAACACTCTGAATTTGGACTTCTAGGCCCCTAAACTCTGAGAAAATAAATTTATGTTTGTTAAAGTCATCAACTTGTAGTATTTCTGTTATAGTAGCACTAGATAACTAAGTGTGTTACACTAATATTCAGATTCAACTAACACTTACTGAATGCCTGTTGTGTACCTGCTCAATGTCAAGGATAACTCTAAGCACTTTCCCATTCATTATCTCATTTTTCTCAAGATAGTAATGTTACATATATTTTACACATATGAAAATGGAGTTTCAGAGAATTTAACTCTTCATTGCTCAGCATCTCACAACTAGTAAGTGGTATAGATGAAAACTGACTCCAGGACAGATTTCAAAGCCCTTGTTCTTTCCACCAAATTATGCCATCTCCTTTATTAAGTGTCTTCTGATGACTATCCTAATTGTGATGATGGTAGGTAACTGGGGCATCAAATGGGGTCTCTAGTAGCTCAGAGCACTAACCATCTGGACTTGATGATAATTGCCCATACGGAACGAAATCTGACTATTCATCTCATATATATATATATATATACACACACACACACACACATACAGTGTGAATTTTTCATATGTTGTTGTTGTACTACATAATTCAAAACTCAACTGAGTTTCTTATTATCTGTAGTTACTTTACTTTCCTGAGTCCCAGACTTAGTGGTTATTAGAATAATAGTAGGAAATGTGCAAGAATGAGATTTAGCAATGTTAGTTTTAATTTAGTGCTTATGCCAATGCCAGCTGAATATTATCTTCATAAAAATCTCTGAATGTAAAATACTTTAGACAATATAAAAGGATACAAAAAACTGTACAAAAATGGTTAAAATTACTCATGAAAAATCAAGTTCTTCATAGAAATCTTCAAGGATGGTACAGTCTATATGGTCTCTGTTACTAGTAGATTTTCAGCAGAGATTTGTATGTTGTCCAGCAGATTAAAAATGACATTCTTAAATAGATTGGCATCAACTACACTTACATATTTAGTGCTGCTAGGTACATATCCTTATGTATGTTATTGACAGAATATGGGAACATGGAAATGTGAAGACGTAAATATAAGTGAAATCATCTTAACTCATATCCTAATGACATGGTCATCGCAGATCCACAAAGACAAGGAAGAAGCTCAGAGAGGGAGACATTTTCTAATTACAGACACAATATGAGATCAGCACCTGGAAGAAAACTTTCCTTTATGGATCAATTGCTATACAGTCTTTGTTTATTTATCTGCCTATGTTTTTAACAGCAAGATGTTTACAAAAAAGAAAGAAAATCTTACCAAAAGTTCAATTAAAAAAAAAAAAAAAAAACTGACAAGAGCAGAGTAAATTCACTTTTAATGGGAATAGAGAGACCAGACTTGTCCACTTGGCCCCCTTTTTACCTCCCACATGGTCTATAAAGCATTTCTCAGAAACTCCTAGAAAACAAAAACCCAATGGTCACATCATTTGTAATAACTCTCTACCTCCTTGTGGTGGTTATATTTGTGTGTCAACTTGGCTGGGTGTGGTTGAGTGGCTGGGCAGCTGGTGGTAGTTATTCCCCATGATGAGACTGGCAATCAACTCCTTGGTGGGATCTACCACAAGCAGCTGAATAGCTGCCTTTGGGATGTGGTCTGCTTCCTGTATATAAGGAGAAGTCTTGCGAATGGTCTCTATCCTATGGCTTGGACCCTGCATGTAGTCATGTCATTGCTCAGCAGCCTGCCATGCTCTGCCAACCTTGGACTTACAGTGGACTTAAGTTAATGGCTTGCCGTATGGTTTGGTAACATCGGAACTGTGCCTTTTTACTTGTCAACCTTGGGGCTTCTCAACCTCAGCATCCAGCAGCCGTCTGAGTGAAGAAATCCCTCTAACTCCAGTGGGCCAGGAGCAGGAGACAGAGCTGGACCTGAAGGTTGAGGAGCTTTCACCTAGCCCCAAGAGCCTGGCACTTTGAACTTGGACTTAAAGCCTCCAAATTGTAAGAATAAACTCCTGTTTGTTAAGGCCATCCTGTTTGTGGTATATTCTTGTCAGAGCAGCACTAGGTAACAAGAACACTCCTTAAATCTCATAATGAAATGACACATGTTTCTTTTTGATTTGTGTTTCCTCTTACTGGGGTTAAGTAAGAAATGAAGAGAGAAAAGTTTAGACAAATGAGATCTGAGTAGGAGATAATTTACTCAACAAAATGTATCTACTTTCAAAGACATTTTCTCTGGAATTCCTGCACTAAGCAGTTTCCCACAGCTTTGGAGGTTCCAGGATGTTGGGCCTTGCCACACTGTGTGTGGCAGCCAACACATGTGCCACGTACATGGGAAAAGGTACAAGCAAGAGTTTGTTTTATCTTCCTTCTAGGGTTTTAGTTAAACCCCTTTAGCTGGGGAAAAAAAAAAGTACACCCTTACTTACTTTCAGAATCATTCACTAAAGTCACATATTGTGAGGAAAGAGGCTCAGTCATAGTGAAATGTCTGTTTGCAAGGATGCACATGTGAGTGTGTCTCCTTAAACATACACACACAGACACACACACACACATACATATTGCTAGAGTCTAAGACAATATCCAACACATCCAGGAACAAAAATGCTAATGAGGAATACTCTAAGGGGTCTGCTTCTACTTCCGTAGTGATACTGCCTCGGAAACCCAAGGAGGGGTCACTATGAGTCAGGTCCGACTCAACGGCACATAACAACAACAACATGGCCATGATGATATGGAGCATAATAGGAGCTCTGGTGGCATAGTGCCTAAGGCATTTGCCTGCTAACGGGAAGGCTGGCAGTTCAAACCCACCAGCTACTCCTCAGAAGGAAGAACAGGCAATCTACTTCCATAGAGATATTGCCTCAGATACCCAAGGTGGGTCTCTATGACTCAAAGCGACTCGCTGGCAGTGAGTTTGGTTTTTTGGTTTATACATAACAATATCTTAGGGATTCTTTTTCTCCGATTTTAACAAGATGGTAAGAGGATTGTTACAGATATGAGAGTAAGGACATTCTAGGCAGACAGTTTACTTGAACAAAAGCAAGGAAGCAGGAAAACATAGGATGTGTACAAAGAACAAGTATTAATTTTGATAGAAAGAAACTTAGGAAGGGAGAAAGGAAAGTAGTGAGAAGAAAATGTTGGAAAGAATGAGTAGAACCAAATCATTAAGATGTAAATGCTGGGATAAGCAATTTGACTATTTTCTCTAAGCACCAAAGAATAAATGAGGTTTTTTGAGCAAAAGTGGCATAATTAGAACTTTGCTGCAGGAGAATTAACAAGATGAGCATATGTAGGGTTGATCAAAGAAAGGAGAAGGAATTAGGAAACCCATTTAGGAACTGTAATATAAAATGTGATATGAGAATCAAAACGAAGTAGCAAAGTGTCAGTATAACCTTGACATTTGTGAATTCAACATTAACATTTTCACTCATTCACAAGGGACCTGCAAGGTCCCCAGTACTAAGAAATTCCTCATTCTGAGGAGGTGTGAACCTGAATCACATTCCCTGTAACGTATATGTGGCGAAATGAAGCCATGCATCTAATAAATGAGCCTTGCTGAATGTCCAGTAACCACATCTCAAAACAATATTTTTCTACTTCTTCACATAGTCACAGGCAATAGGCAGTTAATAGACAAAACTGATTCATAACTTTTGCAAAGCCAAACATAGTGAGTCCATCTCAGGTGGACTAGGGATGTTAGGGGCTGATAATTGACAAAGTGAATTATCTCCCAATCATAGACAGCCTCAGACAAAGGCAAAAGAACTAACTGCCTCCACTGAATGATTTGAGAAATTCTAAAGTAACCCATTCTTAAAATCTTTTCCTCTAAAAAACTGTATGAAAATGCAGCAATAAACCGCTTGAGTTAAGTTTCTTGTTCATGTGTAGGTTCCATCCCAAGAGCAGGAGAATATTGGCCAGAACAGTACTGACAGAATCCTTCCCCATGGAGCACACGGAATGAAGAGGAGGATTATATAACTAGGACTGCACCAGAGCAGAGGGTCAAAGGATTGAACGACATTTGAATCTAATGTCAAGTATAGCTTAAAGCAAATTTCTTAGCTCGAATATCACAAATGAAGCAACAGTATAAGGGTCCCATTTGCAAATACGTTGCTTATCTTTTCCCATCAGCTACCTTTTAATCTTTTTTTCTACGTGTTTTAGATATGGCTCTTGTAAACAGTATGTATCTTGAGTTGGTTTATATAGCTACCCATATAATCTTTGGTTTTCAAATAGAAAGTTTAGTTCATTTACATTCATCATAGGAATGATGTATGTGAATTTATTGCTACCATATTCTTGTGTGCTTTCTTTTTGACCTGGCTTTTCTATGTTTCTTTCTTGTTTTTTTTTTTGTTTTGTTTTGTTTTTTAATTTTCTCACCTACTTTTAAATTGATTATTTTTTCTCACTCAGTGTCATAGGGTGGCTCAAATGATTAAGCACTCAACTACTAGCTAAAATATTGGTTGTTCAAACCCACCCATAGGTTACTCAGATGACAGCCAGAGGACCTGCTTCTGGAAGGTCATAGTTTTGAAAACAATCCGCTATGCACACATGGGTTGCCATAAGTCGGAATCAACTCAATAGTAAACAATAATTTTTCTCACTCAGTTTTTCTATATATACCATATTTCTATTCCTTCGATAGTAATACTGTAAATTTAATATGCATACTTAACTTACCCAATTCCTAATGTATCAATATGAGGAGCCCTGGTGATGCAGTATGTAAGCACTCAGCTGCTAACCAATAGGTCAGTGGTTCAAACCCACCAGCTGCTCTGCAGGAGAAAGATGAGGCAGTCTGCTTCCATAAAGATTGTTGTTCTTAGGTGCCATCCAGTAAGCTCTGACTCACAGTGACTCCATATACCACAGAATGAAACACTGACCAGTCCTTGTGCCATCTTCACAATATTTGCTGTGCTTGAGCCCATCATCACAGCCACTATGTCAGTCCATCTCATTGAGGGTCTTCCCCTTTTTCTCTGACCCTCTACTTTACCAAGCATAATATCCTTCTCCAGGGACAGGTCCCTTGTGACAACATGACCAAAGTAAGATGAAGACTGGCCATTCTTGTTTCTAAGAAGCATCCTGCCTGTACTTCTTCCAACACAGAGTTGTTCATTCTTCTAGCATTCCATGGAATTTTCCATATACTGGAACCCTATGGGGCCTACAAGGTGACTGAGTTGGAGTCAACTCAACAGCAATGAGCATCAACTTATACATGGCATTGTTGTGATGTTTTTTAGTTTTGCAGTGTTTCATTTTGGCTCCTCTATGACTGGCAGTTCAAATCTACCATCAATTCTATGGAAGGAAGACTGGGCAATCTACTTCCATAAAGATTTGTTGTTGTTAGATGCCATATAGTCATCTTCGACTCATGTTGTTGTTGTTGTTGTTGTTGTTGTTGTTATATACTGTCGAGTCAGACCCGACACATAGCGACCCATCCTTGGGTTTCTGAGGCACTATCACTAGGGAAGTAGATTGCCCCATCTTCCTTCCAGGAAGGGGCTGATGGGTTTGAACTGCCAGCCTTCTGATTAGCAGTCAAGTGCCTTAGGCACTACACTACCAGAGCTCCCACACAGCAACCTCATATACAGCAGAACGAAACATTGCCCACTCCTGTGCCAGCCCCATGGTCTTTGCTATACCTGAGCCCATTGTTGAAGACACTGTGTCAATCCATCTCATTGAGGGTCTGCCCCTTTTTCATTGTCCCTCCACTTTACAAAGCATATCCTTCTCCAGGCAATGATCCCTTCTGACAACATGACAAATCCTGTTGCCTTCTTCTTCTTCATATAGGCCAGGTTCTCTGATTATTTGTTCAGCACACATATTGAATAAGTATGATGAAAGGACACAAACCTGATGCACTCTCTTCTTGACTTTGACAACCATGCAGTATCCCCTTGTTCTGTTTGAACGACAGCCTCCTGGTCTATGTACAAATGTTCTGGAATTCCCTTTCTTCTCAATGTTATCCACAATTTTGTTATGATCCACACAATCAAATGCTTTTACATAGTCAATGAAACACAAGTAAACATCTTTCTGGTATTCTTTGCTTTCAGCCAAGATCTACCTGACATCAGCAACGACATCCTCATTCCACGTCCTCTTCTGAATCCAGCTTGCATTTCTGGAAGTTCTCTGTCAATATACTGCTGCAACCAAACCATTTTTGAATTATCCTCAGTAAGATTTTATTTACATGTGATACTAATGATATTGCTTGATAATTTCCACATTCTTTGGGATCACCTTTGTAAAATATGGATCTCTTCCAGTCAGTTGGCCAGGTAACTGTCTTCCAAATCTCTTGGTATAGCTGAGTGAGTGCCTCTAGTGCAGCATCCGTTTGTTGAAAGATCTCAATGGGTATCCTGCCAATTTCTGGAGTCCTGTTTTTCGCCACTTCCTTCAGTGAGCTTCAACTTCCTTCCTCAACACCTTTGGTTTTTGATCAAATGCTGCCTCCTGAAATGGATGAACATCGACCAATTCTTTTTGGTACAGTGACTCTTTGTATTCTTTCCATCTTCTTTTGATGTTTCCTGCATCATTCAATATATTGCCTGTAGAGTCTTTCAATATTGCAACTCAAGGCTTAAATTTTTCCTCATTTCTTTCAGCTTGAGAAATACTGAGTATGTTCTTCCCTTTAACTTTCCAACTCTATGTCTGTGCACATTTCATTATAATAATTAACTTTGTATTCTCAAACTGCTCTTTGAAATCTTCTGTTCAGCTCTTTCATCTGCTCATTTCATCCATTTGCTTTAGCTACTCTCCATTCAAGGGCAAGTTACAGAATCTCTTCTGACATCCATTTTGGCCTTTTCTTCCTTCCTTGTCTTTTTAATGACCTTTTGCTTTCTTCATGGATGATGTTCTTCAAGTCATCCCACAATTCCTCAGGTTGTCAGTCATTGGTGTTCAATGCATCAAATCTATTCTTTAGATAGTCTCTAAAATCAGGAGGGATATTATCAAGGCCATATTTTGGCCCTGATGGACTTGTTTTAATTGCCTTGAAGTTGAAGTTGCATATGAGCAGTTGATGATCTGCTCCACAGTCAACCTTGTTTTGGATGAAGATATTGAGCTTCTCCATGGCATCCTTCCACAGATGTAGTTGATCTGATTCCTGAGTATTCCACCAGGTGAAGTACATGTGTATAGCTGCTGTTTATGCTGTTGAAAAAAAGGTATTTGCTAAGTCATCGGTCTTACAAAATTCTATCTATCATGTGATCTCCAGCGTTATTTCTATCTCCAAGGTCAAATTTTCCAACTACCGGTGATTCTTCTTTGTTTCCGACTTTTGCATTCCAGTCACCAATGATAATCAGCACATCATGATTGCATTTTTGGTCAATTTCAGACTGCAGAAATTGGCAAAAAATCTCCATTTCCTCATCTTTGGCTTTGTTGGTTGGTGCGTATATTTGAATAACAGTGGTATTAACTGTCCTTCCTTGTAGATATATGGATATTATTTTATCACTGTTAGCATCATCCTGCAGGCTAGATCCTGAAACAGTCTTTGTGATGATAGAGGTCACACCATTCCTCTTCAATTTGAGATTCCCAACATAGTAGATCATATGGGTATCTGATTCAAAATGGTCAAAACCAGTCCATTTCAGCTCACTAATGCTTAGGATATCAATCTTTATGCGTTCCATTTCATTTTTTGAAAACTTCCAATGTTCCTAGATTCAAACTCTGTACATTCCATGTTACTATTATTAATGATGTAATAGTAATAATACAGCTGTTTCTTCTTATATTGAGTCATGCCACTTCAATAAATGGAGGACCCAAAAGCTCTACTTTATCCACATCATTAAGGTAGGCTCCACTCTGATGAGGCAGCTCTTTCCCAATCATATTTTGAGTGCTTTCTGATCTGAAGAGCTTATCTTCCATCACTGTATCAGACAATGTTTCAGGGCTATTCATAAAGTTTTCCAGTAATGTATCAGATAGTGTTTCATTATTACCCATATGGTTTTCACTGGACAATTCTTTGAGAAGTGGATGGCCTCTTCCTTCTTCCAAGTCTGTCTCAGTCTGGAAGCTCCACTGAAACTGGTCCAGCATGAGCACCCCTGCTGGCACAGCCTCCAGCCTCACAGCAACATGCAAGCCACCACAGTATGACAAACCAATAGCCAATTTCATCTCCTACAGCTGTTCCAACTGCTCAACTCACTTCCTGGACTTCCCCCTACTTGTTCTGGCCACCAGTCCTGTCTGCCACTGCTTCCTGCCACCTGAGGGCTCTCCATTGAGATTCACCCCCTTGGAAACCCAGAGAGGGTTGCTATGAGTCAGGATTGACTCAACGGCAGTGAGTTTGGTTTGGTTTTATGGATGATATTTTTGTTTTCACAGTTAATATTTGTTCATTCGGTCATCAATTTTATTGTTGTTTATTCTACCCTACACCTCAAAACTTCAATCTGAAATATCTTTCTTCCACCTGAAGTAGGTAAGTTGGGATTTCCTGTGATAGGAATCTGTTCATAAAGTCAAATTTTGTTTATAAATATTATTATTTAACCATCATTATTGAAAGATGGTTTCATCAGTTATACAATTTTAGGTTAACAAGTATTTTCCTTAAGCATACTGAAAACATCAGTCCAATCTTTTCTGGATTCCACAGTTGCTATTGAGAAGTCAGTTGACACACGCAGTAGTTGTCCTTTATAGTTAATATTCTTTTTTTTTTTCCTATGGCAATTTTGAAAGTATGGCCAGACTTTATCTCATCTACTTTGGTCATGTTGTCAGAAAGAACCATTCCCTGGGAAAGGATATCATGCTTGGTAAAGTGGAGGGTCAATGAAGAAGGGAAAGGTTCTCACCAAGATATATAGACACAGTGGCTGCAATGATGGGCTCAGGTATAGCAAGGATCATGAGGCTGGCACAAGGCCAGGCAATGTTTCGTTCTGCTCTACATAGGGTGACTATGAGTCATAGATGACTCAACAGCACGTAACAACAATAACAACAACAACATTTTGAAAGTATTGTCTCTGCTTTTAATGCTTTGCAGTTTTACTATCATGTAAATTTTACTCCAGTTTCTCCATTTGGAGTCTAGGTGCAGATTTCATTTTATTTATCAAGCTTGGAATTAATGGAACTTCCTAATTTGAGAATTCATGTCTTCTTTAAGTTCTGGAAATTCTCAGCCATATCTTCTTCAAACATTTCACTTTGCTCATTCTTTTCTTCTTTTCTTTCTCTGATCAAATGTTTGTTACATCTTCTCACTCTATTCACATATTTTCCCTTTCTTCACATTAAAAAAAAGAAAGAAAGAAAGAAAGAAAGAAAAGGTAAGAGTGGGAGAGCCCCCAGGCAGCAGGAAGCAGTGGCAGACAGAACCAGCAGCTGGAACAGGTAAGGTAGGGAGAGCTACCAGACAGCAAGAAGCAGCGGCAGACAGGGCCGGCAGCTGGAACAGGTAGGGGGAAGCCCAGGAAGGGAGTGGAGCAGTTGGAACAGCTAAGGGGGACAAATTTGTCTGTCAGTTTTTTGTGCTGTGGTGGTTTGCATGATACTATGAGGCTGGAGGCTGTGTCAGAAGAAGTGCTCATGGTAGACCAGTTCCGGTGGAGCTTCCAGACAAAGAAAGACTCAGAAGAAGGAAGAGGCCATCTACTTCTCAAAGAATTGGCCAGTGTAAACCTTATGAATAGAAGTAAACACTGTCTGATATATTACTGGAAAATTTTATGAATAGCCTTGAAACTTTGTCTGATATAAGATGATCTCTTCACATCAGAAAGCACTCAAGATATGATTGGGGAAGAGCTGCTTCATCAGAGTAGAGCCTACCTTAATGATATAGATAAAGCAGAATTTTGGGGACCTCCATTTGCTAAAATGGCATGACTCAATATAAGAAGAAACAGCTGCAAACATCCATTAATAATCGTAACATGGAATGTATGGAGTATGAATCTAGGAAAATTAGAAGTTGTCAAAAATGAAATGGAACGCATAAATATTCATATCCTAAGCACTGGAATACACAAATGGTGGCTATAAAGGTGAACTTCACAAGATGGAGTACACAGGAATCAGATTGACTACATCTGTGGCAAGAGGCAATGGAGAAACTCAGTATCTTCAGCCAAAACAAGGCCAGGAGCTGACTGAGAAGCAGACCATCAACTGCTCATATGCAACATGAACTTGAAGTTGACAGCAATTAAAATAAGTGGGGGGGAAAAAAACGTACTGCCATCGAATCGGATCTGACTCATGGTGACCCTTCCTTGGATTTCCGAAGCAGTATCACAATGGAAGTAGATTGCCCAAACTTCTTTCCAAGGAGTGGTTGGTGGGTTTGAACCACCAGCATTCTGGTTACCAGTCAAATGCCTTAGGCACTATGCCACCAAAAACACAACAGCCAAAATATGACCTTGATAATATCCCTCCTGAATTTAGAGACCATCCAAAGAATAGATTTGATGCATTGAACAACAATGACCGAAAACCAGAAGAATTGTGGGATGACTTCAAGAACATCATCCATGAAGAAAGCAAGAGGTCATTATAAAGACAGAAAAGGAAAAAAAGACCAAAATGGATGTCAGGAAAGACTCTGAAACTTTCTCTTGAACAAAGAGTAGCTAAAGCAAATGGAAGAAATGACCAGATAAAACAGCTCAACAGTAGATTTCAAAGAGCAGTTTGAGAATACAGAGTCAATTATTATAATGAAATGTGCACAGACATAGAGTTGGAAAGCCAAAAGGGAAGAACATGCTCGGAATTTCTCAAACTAAAGAACTGAAGAAAAAATTTAAGCCTCAAGTTGCAATATTGAAAGATACTATGCTACCTGACCAACTGACTGGAAGAGATCCATATTTGTACCCATTCCAAAGAAAGGTGATCCCACAGAATGTGGAAATTATCGAACAATATCATTAATATCACACACAAGTAAGATCTTACAGAAAATAATCCAAAAACGGTTGCAGTAGTATATTGACAGAGAAATTCCAGAGGTGCAAGCTGGATTCAGAAGAGGACGTGGAAAAAGGGATATCATAGCTGCTGTCAGATGGATCTTGGCTTAAGGCAAAGAATACCAGAAAGATGTCTACTTGTGTTTTATTGACTATGCAAAGGCATTTGATTGTGTGGATCATGACAAATTATGGATAACATTGAGAAGAATGGGAATTCCCCCACACTTGATTGTCCTCATGAAGAACCTGTACCTTGACCAGGAGGCTGTTGTTCGAATGGAACAAGGAGACACTGCATGGTTTAAAATCAGGAAGGGAGTGTGTCAGGGTTGTATCCTTTCCCCATACTTATTCAATCTATATGCTGAGCAAATAATCTGAGAAGCTAGACTATATGAAGAATAACGTGGCATCGGGATTGGAGGAAGAATCATTAACAACCTGAGATACGCAGACAATACAACTTTGCTTGCTGAAACTGAGGATGACTTAAGGCACTTACATATGAAGATTGAGGAACACAGTCTGCAGTATGGATTACATCTCAATATAAAGAAAACAAAAATCCTCACAACTGGACCAAGGAGCAGCATCACAATAAATGGAGAGAAGACTGAGGTTGTCAAAGAATTCATGTTGCTTGGTTCTACAATCGATGCCAATGGAAGCAGCAGTCAGGACATTAGATGATGTGTAGCATTGGGAAGGTCAATCGTGAAGGAACTGTTTCAAGTGTTGAGGAGCAAGGATGTCTCCTTGAGGACTAAGGTGCACCTGACACAAGCCATGATATTTCCAATCACCTTGTATGCATGTGAGAGCTGGACAATGAATAAGGAAGACCGAAGAAGAGTTGATGCTTTTGAATTGTAGTGCTGGCAAAGAATGCTGAAGGTACTATGGACTGCCAAAAGAACTAACAGATCTTTCCTGGAAGAAGTGCAGCTGAGATGCTCCTTGGAAGCTAGGATAGCCAGACTTCGTCTCACCTACTTTGGTCATGTTGACAGAGGGGACCATTCCCTGGAGAAGGATGTCATGCTTGGTAAGGTGGAGGGTCGACGAAAGAGGGGAAGGTCTTTGACAAGATGGATTGACACAGTGGCTGAGACGATGGGCTCAAGTATAGCAAGGATCATGGAGCTGGCACAGAATCAGGTGGAGTTTCATTCTGCTGTGCATGGAGTCACTATGAATCAGAAGCAACGCAACAGTACCTAACAACAACAACATGGGCAATATATTGAATGATGCAGGGAACATCAAAAGAAGGTGGAAAGAATACAAAAAGTCACTGTACCAAAAAGAATTGGTCAATGCTCATCCATTTCAGGAGGTGGCATATGATCAAGAACCAAAGGTGTTGAGGAAGGAAGTTGAAGCTCACTGAAGGAAGTGGTGAAAAACAAGACTCCAGAAATTGACAGGATACCCATTGAGATCTTTCAACAAACGGATGCCACACTGGAGGCACTCACTCAGCTATGCCATGAGATTTGGAAGAGAGTTACCTGGCCAACTGACTGGAAGAGATCCATATTTTTACCTATTGCAAAGAAAGGTGATCCCAAAGAATGTGGAAATTATTGAACAATATCATTAATATTACATGCAAGTAAAATCTTACTGAGGATAATTAAAAAATGGTTGCAGCAGTATATTGACAGAGAACTTCCAGAAATGCAAGCTAGATTCAGAAGAGAATGTGGAATGAGGGATATCATTGCTGATGTCAGATGGATCTTGGCTGAAAGTAAAGAATACCAGAAAGATGTTTACTTGTGTTTCATTGACTATGTAAAAGCATTTGATTGTGTGGATCATAACAAAATTATGGATAACATTGAGAAGAATGGGAATTTCAGAACATTTGTACATAGACCAGGAGGCTGTCATTCAAACAGAACAAGGGGATACTGCATGGTTGTCAAAGTAAAGAAAAGAGTGCATCAGGTTTGTATCCTTTCACCATACTTATTCAATCTGTGTGCTGAACAAATAATGAGAGAACCTGAACTATACAAAGAAGAATGTGGCATCAGGACTGAAGGAAGAATGATTAACAACCTGTGTTATGTAGATGACACAACTTTTCTTGCTGAAAGTGAGGATGACTTAAAATACTTACTGATGAAGATTGAAGACTACAGTCTGCAGTATGGATTACACCTCAATATAAAGAAAACAAAATCCTCAGAAAAGTACCAGTAAGCAACATCACAATAAATAGAGAAAAGATTGAAATTGTCAAAGACTTCATATTGGTTCTACAATAAATTCCACTGGAAGCAGAAATGAAGATATCAGACGTCATACAGCATGGTCAAATCTGCTGCAGAGGACCTCTTTCAAGTGCTGAAGGGCAAAGATATTTTCTTGGCACTAAAGTGTGCCTGATGCAAGCCATGGTTCAAGTACCTCATATGCATGGGAGAGCTGGACAATGAAAAAGGAAGACTGAAGAAGAGTCAATGCTTTTGAGTTGTGGTGTTGGTGAAGAACTCTGAAAGTACCATGGGCTGCTAAAAGAACTAACGAATCTGTCCTGAAAGAGGTGCAGCTGGAATGCTCCTTGGAAGTAAGAATGGCCAGACTTTGTCTCACCTACTTTGGTCACTTTTTGGAAGTGACCATAGCCTGGAGAAGGATGTCATGCTTTGTAAAGTGGAAGGACAATGAAAAAGGGGAAGGCCCTCCATGAGATGGATTGGCACAGTGGCTGCAACGATGGCATCAGGTATAGCAAGGATGATGGGGCTGGTTTAGGACCAGGCAGTGTTTCTTTCTGCTGTACATAGTGTTGCTGTGAGTTGGAGATGACTTGATGGCACTAAACAACAACATGATCCATTCTAGATAACTTCTTCAAATTTACATCTTATTTTGTTAATTCTCTTCTCACTTATTTCCTTAAAAGTTCAATTGAATCTATTTTAAATATTTATTTTCCATTTCTATGCATTTATTGTATTATTTTACAAGTCTGTTGCTCATTTTTATACTGTACTCATAATTAATATTTTGATGTCTTCTTTTCATTCTTCAATCATACTAATTATACTTTTTTTTTTAATAGATTAGAGTATTATTCACCAAATATCCACTCTCCTCTGTCTCCAATCCTGTGGGAAAGAATATTCCTCTTTGCACAGTTTATGGCTGTGTCTTGCTTTGGCCAATGGAATGTAAGTAGATATAACATACACTGTATTTGAGCAAAGATTTTAAATGTGCAACTACACCCACTCCTCACTTATCTACATGGCTAAGCTCCAAAGAGCAGACCATTTGTACAAAAATCAGCATTATTTTTTTAAATGAAATGGAGGATGACCACATCAGATCACAAAATGGAAGATGACTACATCATTAGCTAATAAACCAAACCATACCGATTGCATTCAAGTCAATTCCAACTCTTAGCAATCCTATAGGACAGAGTAGAATTGCTTCAGAGGGTTTTCAAGGCTGTAAATCTTTACGGAAGCATCTTTCTCCCATAGAGAAGATGGGGGTTCAAACTGTTGACTTTTGGTTTGCAGCTGAATGCTTTAATCACGATACCACCAGAGCTCCTTACATCATTACATAACTGCCAAACCACTGAGAATAATAGCCAACCAAGTTGATACATAACCTTAACCATCATAGCTAGTGTTACTCTCAGTTCTCACTGAAAACTGCCAGATGTATATCATTAATGCACAAAGTAGTCAGTGATTTTTTATTATTGCGGTAAATATGAAATGTTGGATAACAAGACAGGCAATAAGTCAGGGAGAGATATATTATTTCACTTTGTCTCTTAATTTCTGGAATCAACCATAAGAAAATTGTACCCCACGTAGTTGGTGCACCTTTTGACTGAGTCCCAGAATTAGATATATGCAACAGACATGAAGCCAACCTTAACAGCAACTAACAATAGCAAAGCTGAAGTCAACTTCAAACAAACCTATCAGATCTCAGAGAACACACAGAAAATTTGCATACCTAGAAAACTATTAGCAAGAAATTAATGATTGTTTATGTAATACAGCTTTAATACTGTTTTTATGTAAACTTGTGGAAAGCTAATTTATACATTTATTTGATATTCTGCTCAATAGTTTCAGTATCTGAAAGATTTTGGATTGTCTGATTCTCTTGCCTGTAGTTTCTGCTCTCACTCATGGTATGCATTTGTTTCAGTGTTTTATAATTTTTAACTGTAAATTTATATTCCTTGAAACTTTAGGTATTCATTAAGGCCTAATTTGAGAGTTACTGCAGAGTAGTTTGCTTCTGCCAAGAATTTTGGATATATCCAATCTAAACAAGAAGCTCTGGTGGTGCAGTGCCTAAGGCATTTGAGTGCTAACCAGAAGGCTGGCAGTTCAAACCTACCAGCCACTCTGCAGAAGGAAGATGGGGCAATCTACTTCCATAAAGATTTACCACCTCAGAAACCCAATGGGGGTCGTTATGAGTCTGAATTGACTCAATGGCAGTGACCCTATAGGGCAGAGTAGAATTGCCCCAAATGGTTTCCAAGTCTATAAATTTTCTTGCTACAAGTTTTCTAGGTGGGCAAAGATTCTGTGTGGTTTTTCACATCCAATCTGGGACTCTTTTAATTAAATTGTCAAATTATGACTTTTTTTGGACAACCTAGATAGTGTCAATTTTGACTACAAATTTTGATGAGGGCTAGCTATTTCACACATAAATTCTTAGGATGGATTGTGTTTGTCTCCACCAAACATAGACTGAGACTCTTTTCCTTGATGTCTATTTGAGGCTAGACATTTTAGATTTAAGCTAAGGGTGAAGTGGAAAGTATCTTCAGTTATAAGAAGGTAGGGGTGTCTTGTATTAGAACACCAGATTCACACATTCGATCTCTTTTTCATTATGCCCTTTCAAAGTATTGCAAATTGAGATAATCAGGGCTCATTAAACATCTTCAAAGCAAAAACATGTAGAGTTATGACTCTTTCTGGGTTTCTAGTTTTTTGGCTTTGCTCTCTAATGATTTAGTTTTTTCTCGCCAGCTCATTTGCTTACTTTAAAAGACTCATATAAAAATCTAGAACTCCTAGCTGTGTTCAGCAGAAGAATCAATTAGATTGTCTAGTCTGTCATGTAACTAGAAATGTTCTTCCCTGCCTGCATTGTCTCTCATGAATTCATGCAAATATACCATCTTCCTATAACCTTTCCCTTGTTCTCTTTTCTGTTCACTCAATCATTCTTTAAAAAAAAAAAAAAAGTTTTATTAAGTTTTAGGTGAAAGTTTACACAGCAAATTAGTTTCCCATTCAACAATTCATAGATCAATTGTTCCATGACATCTTAAGCTATCCAGACAATTTGTCATCACTCTCCCCTTTCCACCCTGCATTTCCATTTCGATCTCTTCAGTTTCCCACCCCTCCTTGCCTTCTCAGCTTTGCTTTGGAACAAATGTTGCCCATTTATTCTCAAAGTTGATTGTTCTAGGTACACATTTCTCACAGGTGGTATTGTTTATTTTATAAGCTAATCAATATTACAGGTTGAGAGATGGCCTCCAGGAGTGGTTTTCATTACAGGTTAAAAGGGTATGTTAGGGCCATAGTCTTGAGGGTAACTCTGCTCTCCATCAATCCAGAACATCTGTTCTTTTTTATGAATTTGAGTTATGTTCTACATTTTTCTCCCATTCTAATCAGGATCTTCTCTTATGTACCCAGTCAGAGCAGTCAGAAATGATAGTGGGGCAACATCTCGTGCTCTGGTCTCAGGCTTGAGGACCAATTACTTCCATGAGTCTTTGATTTCCTTCACTCTCCTTTGCTCCAGACAGGCAGAGATCTATGCTTGCATCTTAGATGGTTGCTCACAAACTTTTAAGAACTCAGATGCCATTCACCAAATGAGGATATCGACTATTATCTTTATGACCTATGCCACTTGATCTAGATGCTCCCCAAGACTGTGATCCTTAGCCTTCAAGCCCAGTAATTCAGTCCCATTAGATGTTTGGATATGTCTAAGAAGTTTCCATAACTATGTTTCTATGTGCTCTATTATATGCGTGAATATATAGGCAGCACATAGAAATATTTATATATGTATATACAGATGCCCTCAACTAAACCTGTAATATGTACATGCATGCACTCCCATAAGCCCTTCCACATCTATACAGCATATATATCTACCTATGAAACTACTCACAAATTTTTGGCTTGTTAATACTGTTGTCGTAGAATTGTATACGTTACAGCATTTACCATAGCTGTCCTTCATTCTTGCACATATCTCTCAGTGTCTTTATTTACCTTGGAAATATTCTGCTGACTTCCCCTATATTGTGTATTTCCTTTGCCTTCACCAGGATTAATCTGTGTCTACTATCTAGTAAGTGATTTCCTTTGCCACACTCCCGTCCCTGATAACCATCAAAGAACATTGTTTTCTGTGTGGAAACCTATCCTGGACTTTTTGTAAAAGTGGTGTCATACAATATTTGACCTTTTGTGATTGACTATTTTACCAAACATAAAGTCCTCCAGATTCACCCATGTGATAAGATGTTTCACAGACTCATCATTATTCTTTATTGCTGTGCAGTGTTCCATTGTATGTATATACCATATTTTGTTTTTCCATTCATCTGTTGATGGACACTGAGGTTGTTTCCATCACTTTTCTCTTGTGAATAATGCTTCAATGAACATGAGTGTGCATATATCTATTCATGTCATAGCTCTTATTTCTCTAGAATGTATGCCTAGGAGGAGAATTTCTGGATCATATGGTATTTCTATTTCTAGCTTTCTGAAGAAGCACTATATTGTGTTCCATAGCGGTTGTAATTATTTTACAATTCCACCCGCAGTATGTAAGAGTTTCAATCTCCTCAAAACCTTGCCAGCATTTGTTGTTTACTGTTTGTTTGATCAGTGCCAATTTTGCAGGAGTGAGATGGTAATTCATTGTAGTTTCGATTTGCATCTCTGTAATGGCTAATAATGAACGATCACAAGCATCTCTTCATGTGATTGTTAGCTGCCTAAATGTCTTCTTTGATAAAGTGTCTGTTCATGTCCTCTGCCCAGTTTTTGATTGGATTGTTTATTTTTTTGTGCTGGGACGTTGAAGTTTTCTATCAATTTTCAAGACTCTGTCACGTATGTTCTTGCTGATTTTTTTCCCCCACTCTGTAGGTTCTCTTTTTACTCTTTTGGTAAAGTCATTTGATGAGCATAAGTATTTAATTTTATGAGGTCCCAGTTACCTACTTTGTCTTCTGCTGTTTGTGCATTTTTAGTTACATTTGATTTTCTATTTATGCTATAGTTTAGGACTCTTGGATTTGTCTCTATTTTTTCTTCCATGAACTTTATAATTCTAGGTTTAAAGAGTAGGTCTTCAGCCCATTTTGAGTTAGTTTTTGAATATAGTGTGAGATGGGCCCTGTTTCATTTTTCTTCAAAAGGATATTCCAGTTTTGCCAGCACTATTTGTTAAAGAAACTATTTTTTCCCCATTTAATGACCTTGGACCCTTTGTCAAAGATCAGCTATCTGAAGCTAGATGGATTTATTTCTGAATTCTCAACTCTATTCCATTGGTCTATGTTGTACATTGGTACTGTTGTTGTAGCAGTACCAGGCTGTTTTGACTGCTGTGACTGAGTAGGCTGTGAGGTCAGGAAGTAAGAACTTTGTTCTTTTTCAATAATTTTTTAGCTTTTGGTGGTCTCTAACTTTCTATATAAAGTTGGTGATTAGTTTTTCCATTTCTTTAAAGAAAGTGGTAGGAATTTGGATCATAATTGCATTATATATGTATAATGCTTTGGGTGGTATTGACATTTTCACAATGTTAAGTCTTCCAATCCATGACCATGGTATAGGATTTTCCATTTATGTATGTCTTTTTTGGTTTCTTGCAGTAAGGTTTTGTGGTTTTCTCTGTAGAAATCTTTTACACCCCAAGTTAGATTTATTCCTCGATATTTTATCCTTTTGGGGGTTATTGTAAATGGTATTATCTTCCTGATTTCCTGTTGAAAGTTCTCTTTGTTAGTGTAAAGAAATCTAACTGATTTTTGCATGTTGGTTTCGAACCCTGCCACTTTGCTGAACACTTCTATTAGTTTCAGTAATTTTCTTGTAAAATCTCTGGGATTTTCTATATTTAAGATGATATTACCTGCTAATAAGAATAAGGATAGTTTTAGGAGCTCCAGTAGTGTACTGCCTAAGGCATTTGACTGCTAACCAGAAGGCTGGCAGTTCAAACCCATCAGCTACTCCTCAGAAGGAAGGTTGGGCAGTCGTAGTGATACCACCTCAGAAACCCAAGGAGGGGTCACTATAAGTCGGGTCCAACTTGATGCTGCATAACAACAACAAGAACAATAAGGACCCTTCTTCCTTACCAATTTGGATGCCCTTTATTTCCCTTTCTTACCTTATTGGTCTAACTAGGACTTATAGTATAATATTGAATATGAATATTGATATTGGGCATCCTTATCTCCTTCCCATTCTCAAGGGGATGGCTTTCAATCTCTCTACATTGAGAATAACATTGGCTGTTGGTTTTGTATGTTGTTAGGTACCATCAAGTCAGCTCCAACTCATAGTGACCCTATGTACAACAGAATGGAGCACTGCCTGGTCCTCTCCCACCCTCACAATCTTTGCTGTGCTTGAGTCCATCATTGCAGCCACTGTGTCAATTCCTCTCATTGAGGTTCTTCCCCTTTTTTGCTGACCCTCCACTTTACCAAGCATGATATCCTTCTCCAGGGAATGGTACCATCTGAAAACATGACCAAAGTATGTGAAATGAAGTCTGGCCATTCTTGCTTCTAAGGAGCATTCCAGCTGTACTTCCTCCTAGATAGACTTGCTTCTTCTTGCAGTCTGTGGTATTTTCAGTATTCTTCACAAACACCACAATTCAAATGCATCAATTCTTCCTCAGTCTTCCTTGTTCATTGACCAGCTTTTGCATGTATATCCAGCTATTAAAAATGCCATGGCTTGAGTCAGGCACACCTTAGTCTTTGAAGTGACATCTTTAACTATTTAGAGGTCTTTTGCAGCATATTTGCCCAGTGCAATGTATCATCTGATTTCTTGACTGCTGCTTTCATGAGTGTTGATTGTTGATCTAAGTAAAATTAAATCCCTGAAACATCAATATTTTCTCCATTTATCATAATGTTGTTTATTGGTCCAGTTGTGAGGATCTTTGTTTTTATTATGTTGAGATGTAATCCTTACTAGAGACTGCAGTCTTTGATCTTCATCAGTAAATGCTTTAAGTCTTTGTCCCTTTCAGCAAGCAAGGTTCCTCTACTCCTGATTGCACATTCTTGACATTCTCATTATTTGCTCAGAGTACGTTGTTGTTGTTGTTGTTGTTATTTGCTGTCGAGTCGGCCCCAACTCATAGCGACCCCTCCTTGGGTTAGATTGAATAAATATGCTGAAAAGATACAACCTGGATTCACACCTTCCTGATTTTAAACCATGCAGTATCCCCTTGTTCTGTTTAAATGACAGTCTCTTGGTCTGTGTAAAGATTCCTTATGAGCACACTTAAGCATCCTGAAATTCCCATTCTTTGCAATGCTATTCATAATTTGTTGCAATCCACAAAGTTGAAAGCCTTTGCTTAGTCAATGAAACATAGCTAAACGTCTTTCTGGTATTCTTTGCTTTCAGCTAAGATACATCTGATAACAGCAATGATTTACCTTGTTCCATGTTCTCTTCTGAATATGGCTTGAATTTCTGGCAGTTTACTGTCAATATACCAATGAAACTTTTTTTTTTTTTTTTTAAGTTGTCTTCAGCAAAACTTTACTTGCATGTGATATTGATGATATGGTTTGATAACTCCATCATTCTTTTGGATCACCTTTCTTTGGAATGGGCATAAATATGGATATTTTCCAGTCAGTTGGCTAGGTAGATGTCATGAATATATATTGGCATAAATGAGTGAGTGACTCCAGTGCTACAAAAGTTTGTTGAAACATCCCAGTGGGTATTCCATCAATTCCTAGTTCTTTGTTTTTCACCAATTCCATCAGTACAACCTGAACTTCTTACTTCAATTCCATTAGTTCTTGGTCATTCATATGCTACCTCCTGAAATGGTTGAACATTGACCAATTCTTTTTGGTACAATGACTCTGTATTCTTTCCATCTTCTTTTGATGCTTACTGCATCATGCAATATTTTGTCCAGAGAATCTTTCAATATTGCAACTTAAGACTTGAATTTTTTCTTCAGTTCTTTCAGCTTGAGAAATGCTGAGCATGTTCTTCTCTTTTGGTTCTCTAACTTCAGGTCTTTGCACATTTCATTGTAATAGCTTGTCTTCTTGAACTACCCTTTGAAATCTTTAGCTTTTTTATTTTTTATGATTTCTTCCATTGATGTTAGCTGCTCTCCATTCAAGAGCAAATTTCCAAGTCTTTTCTGACATTTGGCTTTTCTTCATTTCCTGTCTTTTAAATGACTTTTTGGTTTTTTAGTGTATAATGTTTTTGATGTCATCCCACAACTCACCTGGACTTCTGTCATTGGTGTTCAGCACATCACATCTATTCTTCAGATGGTCTCTAAATTCAGATGGGGTATAAGCAATGTCATATTTGGCTCTCATGGACTTGTTTTAATTTTCTTCAGCTTCAACTTGAACTTGCATATGAGCAATGGATGGTCTCTTCAACAGTCAGCACCTAGCCTTGTTCCAAATGATGTTATTGAGCTTCTCCATCACCTCTTTTCACTAATATGGTAAATTTGATTTCTGTGTATTCCATCTGGTGAGATCCATATGTACAGTCACCACTTATGTTGTTGAAAAAGGTTATTTGCAATGAATGTCATTGGTCTTGCAAAATTCTCTGGTGTCATTTATTTCACAAAGGCCATATTTTCCAAATACTGATGCTTCTTCTTTGTTTCCAACTTTCACATTCCAATCACCAGTAATTATCAAAACATCTTGATTGCATGTTTGGTCAATTTCAGACTGCAGAAGGTGGTGAAAATCTTCAATTTTGTCATCTTTGCTTTTAGTGGTTGGTGTGTAAATTTGAATAATAATAGTATTAACTGATCTTCCTTGTATGACTTTGGATGTTATTCTACTACTGACAGCATTGAACTTCAGGATTGTGTTAGGCTGGGTTCTCTAGAGAAGAAAAAAAGACAGAGAGAGAGAAAAAGTATATTAGGAAAATGGCTCACACACTTATAGAATCTGGCAACTCCCAAGTTCTTGGATCAAAAGTCAAGCTGGAGGCTTTTCCCAACTCACACAGCTGCAGGGGCTGACAAGATCAAGGTTGGCAGGCAGTATACCAGCTATGGACTTTGATGAATGACAAATCCAAGATCACCAGGCCAAATGGTGGATGGTTCGCTCATGGAGTTTTAGGGAGTGCGGCAGGATCCAGATCCACAGAAGAGTGTCTAATTTTCCCAGGATGTCCATAAATATATTGGAAGCAGGCCACACCCCTAGGGAAACTCCCTTTCAATGGATTGGCTGCTCAAAACATATACATTCAATCTCATCATGAGAATAACCCACATCACAACTGCTTAAACCACTCAGAATTGTGGCCCAGCCAAGTTGACACACAACTCCAACTATCACAAGGATAGATCTTGAAATGTTCTTTTTGACCATGAACACAACACTATTCCTCTTCAATTTGTCATTCTCAACATAGTAGACAATAGTATTATCTAAATAATAATGGCCAAAACCAGTCCATTTCATCTCACTGTTGTTGTTATTTGCCATTGAGTCGGACCCGACTCCTAGTGAACCTAATGCCTAGGATATAGATGTTTATGCATTCCATTTTTTTTGACAACTTCCAATTTTCGTAGATTACTACTTCATACATTCAATGTTTTGATTATTAATGGATATTTGCAGATGTTTCTTCTCATTTTGACTTGTGCCCCACCAGCAAATGAGAGTCCCAAAAGCTTTAGTCCATCACATCATTAAGATCAACTCTATTCTAAGGATGCAGCTCTTGCATAGTCATATTCGAGTGCCTTCCAACTTGAGAGACTCATCTGCCAGCACTATATCTGGGAATGTTTCACTGTTATTCATAAAGTTTCCAATGGCCAATTTTTTCAGACGTGGATGGCCCTGTCATTCTTCCCAGTCTGTCTTAGTCTGGAAGTTCTACTAAAACCTGTCTACTATGGTGATTCTGCTGTTATTTGGAATACTGGTGGCATAGTTTCCAGCATCAGTGTGCCACCACAGTAAGAAAAACTGACAAATGAATGGTGGTTGGCTTTGTATGTATGGCCTTAATTATGTTGAGGAATTTCCTACTATTCCTATTTTGCTTAGAGTTTAATCAAGAAAACGTGTTGGGTTTTATCAAATGCTTTTTCCATAAGTCTTTTTCCAGATGATCGTGTGATTCTGTTTTATTTATATGGTAAATCACATTGATCGATTTTCTAATTTTAAACCAACTTTGCATTCCTGGTATAAATCCCAACTAATAACAATTTTTTTGATATGCTGCTGTGTTCTGTTGGCTAGAATCTTGTTGAATATTTGCATCTGTAGGGAGCTCTGGTAGCGTAGTGACTAAGGCACTTGACTGCTAACCAGAAGGCTGGTGGTTCAAACCGAGCCACTCCTCAGAAGGAAGATGGGGCAACCTACTTCCGTAGTGATACTGCTTCAGAAACCCAAGGAGGGGTCACTATGAGTCAGGTCAAACTCGACGGCACATAACAACAACATTAGTCTGTAATTATCTTTCTTTTGTGGTATCTTTCCCTAGTTTTGGTATCAAGATTATGCTGGATCATAGAACAAAATAAGGAGTATTCCTTCCTTTTCTACATTCTATAGTAGTTTGAGTAGAATTTGTGTCAACTCTTCTCCAGTGAAGCCATGGGCTGGGTTTCTTATAAGTTTTCAAATTTTTTAGAGTACAATTTTTCATATTTTTTAATAATCCTCTCTATCTCCATTGGTTCTGTTGAAATGCTGCCCATTTCCTTTTTTATCCTAGTTATTTGCATATTCTTTTTTTCTCTTTGTCTATTTGTCCAGTGATTTGTCAGTTTCAGTGATCCTCTCAAGAACCAACTTTCAGCTTTGCTAATTTATTCATCATTTGTATATTTTCAATTTCATTTATTTCTGCTTTGTTCTTTATTATTTTCTTTCTTATAAGGACTGGATTTCTTTTTCTTTTGTTTTTCTATATGTTCAAATTGTGGGGTTAAGTTATTGATTTTAGATCTTTTTTCTTTTTTGATGTGTGCACTTACTGCTATAATTTTTTCTCTGAGCACTGCTTTTGGTATGTGTGTGTCTTCATTCTCATTTGATTCTAAGAATTCTTTAATTTCTTCTATGACCTAGTAGTTTGTAAGTAATATGTTATTCAGTTTCTGTGCATTTAAATTTTTTCCTCACTCTTTTTTGTTATTGATATCTCATTTTATAGAGAAGATGATGTGTATTTTGTTAATATTTTTAACTTATTGAGGCTTGCTTTGTGGCCAAGAGTATGGTCCATTCTGGAGAATGATCCATGTGCATTCAAGAAGAATGTGTACTGTGCCTCTGTTGGGTGGTGTGTTCTGTATATGATTAAGTTCAAGTTTGCTGATTGTGTTATTTACATGTCCTATCGTAACTGAGATTCTTTCCAGCTGTTCTGTCCATTATTGAAAGTGGTATGTTAAAGTTTCCTAATATTATTGTAAAATTGTCTATTTCTCTTTTCAATTCTGTTAGAGTTTGTTTCATGTATTTTTGGAGTTCTGTCACTAGCTGCATTAATATTTATTATTTTTGTATCTTCTTGTTGTATTACCCCTTTAATCATTATATATTGCCTTTCTTTTACTATTGTAATAGATTTGGACTTAAAGTCTATTTTATCTGATATTATTATTGGTATTCCTGGTCTCTTTTTGATACTGTTTACTAGATGTATGAATTTTTATCTCATCCTTTGATTTTTAACCTGTTTATGTCTTTGTGTCTCAGGTGTGTCTCTTGTAGGCAACATATTGATAAATCATGTTTTTTTTTGTTTGTTGGCCATTATTATTGTTGTTATTATTTTTAATCCATGCTGCCACTCTGTCTCTTAACAGGTACATTTAATCCATTTACAGTCAGTGTGATTAATGATAACTATGGATTCATCACTGCCATTTTATAAAACTTTTTCTGTGGCATTAACAATTTCTTTGTTTTTCTTAACTTTCTGGGCTGAGTTCCATTTGTATGTGGATTTTCTTTTCTTATCAATCATTGTTATTGTTACTGTATTTGCTATTCTTCTTGTTTTTTTGTTTTTTTGCTTTTGGGTGAGAAATTTATTACTGTCTTTTGTGATTTCTCTGAAGTTTACCTTTGTTGCTGTTAGATGCAATCTAATCAGCTCCAACTCATAATGAACCTATGTACCTCAGAATGAAACACTCCCCGGTCCTGTGCCAGGCTCACAATACTTGCTATACCTGAGCCCATCATTGCAGCCACTGTGTCAATCCATCTCATTGAGGGCCTTCTCCTTTTTCATTAACCCTCCACTTTACCAAGCATTATAAACTTTCTCCAGGAATGGTCCCTAAGTAGGTCAAATGAAGTCTGGACACTCTCACTTCCAACAAGCATTCCAGATGTACTTTATCGAGTCCAGATTTATTAGTTCTTCTGGCAATCCATGGTACTTTCACTATCCTTCACCAACACCACAACTCAAAAGCATCAACTCTGCTTCAGTCTTCCTTATTCATTGTCTAGCTCTCACATGCATATGAGGCAATTAAAATATCATGGCTTGGGTTAAGTGTATCTTAGTCTTCAAAGAGACATTTTTGTTCTTGAGCACTTTAAAGAGATCTCTTACAGCAGATTTTCCCAGTGCAATATGTCATTGTCTAATGTCTTGACTGCTGCTTCCATTGGTGTTATGAAATCTTTGACAACTTCAATCATCTTTTCTCCACTTATTGTGATGCTGATTATTGGCCCAGTTGTAAGGATTTTTGTTTTCTTTATGTTGAGATGTAATCCATACTGCAGACTGTATAGTCTTCAATCTTTATCAGTGAGTGCTTCAAGTCATTCTTACTTTCAGCAAGCAAAGTTGTGTTATCTGCATTTTGCAGGTTGTTAATGAATCTTCCTCCAATCCTGATGCTTCACTCTTCTTCATATACTCCAGCTTCTCAAATTATTTGCTCAGCATACAGATTAACTGTGGTGAAAGAATACAACTCTGATGCACTCTCTTCCTGATTTTAAACCATGCAGTATCCCCTTGTTCTGTATGAACAACAGCCTCCTGTCCTTTTACAGGTTCCTCATGAGCACAATGAAGTGTTCTGGAATTCCAATTCTTCTCAATGTTATCCATAATCTGTTATGATCCACCCAGCTGGATGTTTTTGCATAGTCAATAAAACCTAAGTAAACACTTTTTAGGTATTCTTTGCTTCCAGCCAAGATCCATCTGACCTCAGCAATGATATCCCTCGTTCCACGTCCTCTTCTGTATCCAGTTTTAATTTCTTGAACTTCTCTGTCAATATATTGCTGCAACCATCTTTGAATTATCTTCAGTAAGATTTTACTTTTGTGTGATATTAATGACATTGTTTGATAATTTCCACATTCTGTGGGGTCACCTTTCTTTGGAATGGGCACAAATATAGATCTCTTCCAGTCAGTTGGCCAGGTAGCTATCTTCCAAATTTCTTGGTATAGGTGAGTGAGTGCCTCCACCATAGCATGTGTTTGTTAGAATATCTCAATGTGTATTTCATCAATTCCTGGAAATTTGTTCTTCACCATTTCCTTCAATGCAGCTTTGACTTCTTCCTTCAACACTATTGGTTCTTGAACATATGCCACTTGTGAAACGAATGAACATGAACCAATTATTTTTTGGCACAGTGATTCTATGTATTCCTTCCATCTTCCTTTGATGTTTTCTGTATCATTCAATATTTTGCCCATAGAATCTTTCAGTATTGCAACTCGAGGCTTGAATTTTTTCCCCAGTTCTTTTGGTTTGCAAAATGTCAACCATGATCTTCTCTTTTGGTTTTCTAACTCCAGGTCTTTGCACATTTCATTATGATAATTCACTTTGTCTTCTCAAGCTGCTCTCTGAAATCTCTGTTCAGCTCTTTTATCTTGCTGACTCTTGCATTTGCTTTAACTACTCTCCATTCAAGAGCAAGTTTCAGAGTCTTTTCTGACATTCATTTTGGTCTTTTCTTCCTTTCCTATCTTTTTAATGACCTCTTGCTTTCTTAATGGATGATGTTCATGATGTCATCCCACAATTCCTCTGGTATCGGGTCATTGGTGTTCAGTGCATCAAATCTCTTCTTCATATGGTCTCCAAATTCAGGAAGGATGTAATCAAGGTCATATTTTGGCTCTTGTGGATTTTTTTAAATTCTCTTCAGCTTCAACTTGAACTTGCATATGAGCAGTTGATGGACTGTTCCACAGTAGGCTCCTGGCCTTGTTTTGGCTGATGATATTGAGCTTCTCCATCATCTCTTTCCACAAATATGGTTGATCTGATTCCTGTGTACTCCGTCTTGCAAAGTCCACATGTATAGCCACTGTTTGTGTTGTTGAAAAAAGGTATTTGCAATGAAAAATTCATTGATCTTGCAAAATTTTATCATGTAATCTCCAGCATCATTTCTATCATGAAGGCCATTATTTTCCAACTGCCAGTGATTCTTCTTTGTTTCCAACTTTTGCATTCCAATCACTAGTGATAATCAACACATCCTGATTGCATGTTTGGTCCATTCCAGACTGCAGAAGTTGGTAAAAATCTTAAATTTCCTCACCTTTGGCTTTGGTGGTTACTGTGTAAATTTGAGTAATGGTAGTATTAAATGGTCTTCCTTGTAGGCATATGATTATCGTCCTATCCCTGACAGTACTGTACTTCAGGATAGATCTTGAAACAATCTTTGTGATGATGAATGTCATGCTATTACTCTTCAATTCATCATTCCCAGCATAGTAGATCATATGGTTGTCTGATTGAAAATGGCCAAAACCAGTCCATTTCAGCTCACTAATGCCAAGGATGTTGATCTTTTGCATTTTTCATTTTGACAACTTCCAATTTTTCTAGATTCATACTTGGTACGTTACACGTTCTAATTATTAATGGATGTTTGTAGCTGTTTCTTCCATTTTGAGTCATGCCACATCAGCAAATGAAGGTCTTGAAAGCTATACTCCATCCACATCATTAAGGTTGGCTCTAGTCTGAGGAGACAGCTCTTCCCAGTCATATTATGAGTGCCTTCTGACCTGAGGGACTCATCTTCTGGCACGATATTGGACAATGTTTGAAGGCTATGCTTAAAGTTTTCCAGTAATATATTAGACAGTGTTTCACTGCTATTCATAACATTTTCACTGGCCAATTCTTTGAGAAGTGGATGGCCCCTTCCTTCTTCCAAGTCTGTCTTAGTCTGGAAGCTCTGCTGAACCTATCCATCATGGGTGATGCTGCTGTTATTTGAAATGCCGATGGCATGACCTCAAGGCTCACAGCAACATGCAAGCTACCACAGTATGGCAAACTGACAGATGAGTGGTGAGAAGTTTACCTTAATCATCTCAAAATTAAAACAGTCTGTAATGGTTTTATAACTACATTTTGTTCCCCCTTTTTGGTTTCTTTTGTTGTTGTTGTTTTGTTTCAAAGTGGCCATTATTTATAGCTTAATTCCTCTGGCTCCCTGTAGTCAATTTTCTAGCTTTATTTTGCTTTTGTGATTATCCTTCTATGTTATGCTTAAGGTTCTAGGATTGTTTTCTGTACCTGTTTCACTTGTTTCCTTAGTTCTGTGCTGTAGAGGGATAGCATGGTGTGTCTGACTAAGCCACCACCTTGGCCATCTCCTTGTTGAATCATTCTTGCATCAAACAATTTGCAACCACCATATAATAGGCACATTTCCAGGTTCTGAGAATAATAACAGTGAGGAAGAAATCATATCATTATGGTTTAGAGTTTGTTTGCTTGTTTTCAATTCTTTACTATATTATTATTGAAGTCAAGGAAGAAAAGGAAAATAAGCATGAATGACTGTGCAGAAATTGATCGTCTTACAAAAAAACAATTTTGCTTTTCTCCTTGGTTCCTGAGAGATAACCTTTAGAATTTCCTGAGTAATTGAGGTGACCTTATTATCTAAAATCTCCAGACCCTCCTGAGGATTTTTTGCTAATGAGTAGGAGCTGGCCAGACCAGAAAAATCACCCTAGTAGTCTGTTATCAAGTAATCTCAGGAGGTATGACTCCACCTATCATGCATAAGTAATAAGACCTCAATCATGACTGTGTGGTGAAACCAATCAAAGTTCTGAACTCAGAGCCTATGAGAGCTTCCTGGTTGGAAAATGGAAAGTGAAACACCCTCTTGGGACATAGAAGCTTCCCATTGGGAATGCCCCCTTTTCTCACACTTGTGTTCCTTCCTTATGATGATCCTGAGTTGTATTATTTTGCTGTAATAAAGCTGTAATTGTAAGTATAGTACTTACTGTAAGTTCTGTGAGTCATTTCAGTAAATTATCAAACCCAAAGAAGTAGTGGGAACAATCAGGTGAAAGTGAGGGAGCCCTAAGGAGGCCCCCTAACTTACGGCTGCATCCTGAAGGTGTTTGGAGAAACCCAAAATTTGGGGCATCTGGTCAGAAGAAAGGATGTTGTATGGAATTTCAAGTTTGCAGCTTGTATCTGCCTATTTGTCAGCCTCAGGGGCATTGTCCTTTTTGTCAACTCTGACCTATCTGGTTGGCTAGGGACAGAGAGAAGGATTGTCACATAGGCTGCTAGTGTCAGAGATTATTGAGAAGTGGGAAAATAAGGATTTGACTAATCTTCACATCTTGGGTATTGGGTTTATGTTGACTGGTATCCACAAAGAGGTCCACCAGCCAATGTTAACTGGAAATTCACCCAAATATTATTTTCTCCCTCTTTTATTGAGCTCAATATTTTCTGCATGTTATTCATAATATTTGGGTGCTTGTCATATACTCATGAAATATTTTATTATAAAAATTAAATAACTCTGTTAACTTTGATTAGATAATGTTAATAATAAAAGGCTAGGTATCAGTAACATTTCTGTTGTTGCTATATTATAAACTCTGTGGGGACAAGGAGTATATAGAAATTATAATGTAAATAGCACTTTGCACTTAGCAAATTCCAGGACATATTTTTCAATGGAAAGAGAATTCTGTCAAGGTGAGGTAAGGTAGAAAATCTCATAATCCACCAAAAGTTAAAACTGGAAGATACCTGAGCAGATATCTAGTAAGACCACTTCAATTTAAAGACAAATGAAATGCCAAGCCCAGAGAAATGAAATTCTTTCCCAAACTCTCATAGATATTTAATAGCAAAAGTTGGATGACAATTTATCTTGTAACTATTTTTACTCTCTTTGGGTATTTTTATTGAAGTAAAATTCACATAGAGTGAAATCACCTGTCATAAGTACAGTTTGGTAAGTTTTGACAAATAAATGTATTAAGTAAGCAAGATATGGGAGCTCTCATGGTGTAGTTCCTAAGGCACTTGACCACTAACCAGAAGGTTAATGGTTCAAATCCACCAGCCACTCCTTGGAAGAAAGATTGGGCAATCTACTTCCATAGTGATACTGCCTTGGAAACCCAAGGAGGGGTCACTATGAGTCGGAGATGACTTGATGACACATAACAACAACAAGCAAGACATGAAACATTTCCATCACCCCACAAAAAGTCCTCCTGCAACATCCCAGTCTATTGTTGCCTCCAAGAGACAGTGTTCTATTGCCTCTAAGAGACAATCAATGTTCTGATCTATCACAATAAACTTGTTTTTCCTGTTTTTGAACTTCATGTAGATGTATGAATAAGTATGTACTCATTTGTATCTGCCTTCTTTTGCTCAAATTCATGTCTTTGAGATTCATCGATTTTGTTGCATTTATCACCAGTCTGAGATATATAATATCTCACTATATAGAGGTACTGCAATATACTTATCCATTATACTATTGGTAGACATATTAACTGTTTCCAATTTTTGGCTATTTATAACCAAATATACAAACATTCTGATATATTTTTTTAAGATATATTTTAATTTTTCTTAGACAGTTACCAAGGAGTGAAGTTGTTGGATCATGGGATAGGTTTATAATTAACTTTAGAAGAAACTTCCAAGCTGTTTTTCAACAATTATTTTAAATCTTACCAGTAATTTAAGAAGAGGCATTCACAGTCCTGTAAGATGAACAATAACACCAGGGAAGTATAAACTCCTTAGAATAATCAATCATACAAGATGAAAAGGACAGCATTTGCCCAGGTATGAAGCTCAGAAGACAGAAGGGAATAGGAAAGAAGGAAGAAGGGAAACAGTAAACATACAGAAGTGGGAAGAGTACTTTTTACATCGTGGGGATGGCAATCAATGCCACAAAACAAAATGTGTATGAATTGTTAAATGGAAAACCAATTTGCTCTATAAACTTTCACCAAAATCACAATTAAAAAGTTTGATATAGATACATACATACATAAATATATATGTGTGTGTGTGTTGTTGTTGTTGTTGTTGTTAAGTGCCATCGAGTCATCTCCAACTCATAGCAACCCTATGCACAGCAGAATGCAGCACCGCCCAGTGCTAAGCCAGCTCCACAGTTCTTGCTACACTTGAGCCCATCACTGCTGCCACAGTGTCAATCCACCTCGTTGAGGGTCTTCCCCTCTTTCGTCAACCTTCCACCTTACCAACATGACATTCTTTTATTTGCATGATATATTAATGATATTGTTCGATAATTTCCACATTCTCTGTGATCACCTTTCTTTGGAATGGGTACAAATATGGAGCTCTTCCAGTCAGTTGGCCAGGTAGCTGTCTTTCAAATCTCTTGGCATAACTGAGTGAGTGCCTCCAGTGGGGCATCTGTATGTTGAAACATCTCAATGGGTACTCCATCAATTTCTGGAGCCTTGTTCCTCACCAATTCCCTCAGCACAGATTTGACCGCTTCTCTTAATACCATTGATTCTTGAACATATGCCACTTCCTGAAATAGATGAAGATTTATCAGTTGTTTTTGGTACAGTGACACTGTGTATTCGTTCCATCTTCTTTTGATGCTTCCAGCATCATTCAATATTTTGCCCCTAGAATCTTTTAATATTGCAACTCATGGCTTAAATTTTTTCCTCAGTTCTTTTAGCTTGAGAAATGCTGAGTGTGTTCTTCCTTTTTGGTTTTCTAACTCCAGGTCTTTGCACATTTCATTATAGCAATTGGCTTTGTCTACTCAAGCTGCTCTTTGAAATCTTCTGCTCAGATCTTGTCATATCTTCCATTTTTTTAAGCTACCCTTCGCTCAAGGGCAAGTTTCAGAGTCACTTCTGACATCCATTTTGGTCTTTTCTTCCTTTCTCGTATTTTTAATGACCTCTTGCTTTCTTCATGGATGACACTCTTGATATCATCCCACAATTCTTCTGGTTTTGGTCATTAGTGTTCAGTGCATCAAATCTATTCTTTAGATGACTTCTAAATTCAGGAGGAATATACTCAAGATCATACTTTGGCTCTCATGGACTTGTTTTAATTGTCTTCAACTTCAAGTTGAACTAGCATATGAGCAGTTGATGGTCTGTGCCACAATCAGCTCCTGACCTGGTTTGACTGAATATATTGAGCTTTTCCATCGCCTCTTGCCACAGAAGTAGTCAGCCTGATTTCTGTGTAGTCTTTCTGATGATTTCCATGTGTATAGCTGCCATTTCTGTTGTTGAAAAAAGGTATTTGCCATGAATAAGTCGTTGGTTGTGCAAAATTCTATTATGCTATCTCCAGTGTTATTTCTGTCACCAAGGCCAAATTTTCCAACTACCAGTGATTTGTCTTTATTTCCAACTTTTACATTCCAATCACCAGTGATAAGCAACACATCTTGATTACATGTTTGGTCAATTTCAGACTGCAGAAGTTGATAAAAATCTTCAATTTTCTCATCTTTGGCTTTGGTGGTTGGTGCATAAATTTGAATAATAGTCGTATTATTTGATCTTCCTTGTAGACATATGGATATTATCCTATCACTGACAGCATTGTACTTCAGGACAGATCTTGAAACAACTTTTGTGATGATAAATGCCATGCCATTCCTCTTCAATTTGTCATTCCCGGCATAGTAGACCATGTGGTTGTCTGATTCAAAATGGCCAAAACCAGTCAATTTCAGCTCACTGTTGTTGTTGTTAAGTGCCCTTGAGTCGTTTCCAACTCATAGCAACCCCACGCACAGCAGAACGAAACACTGCCCGATCCCGCACCAGCCCCACAATCCCTGCTATACTTGAGTCCATCATCGCAGCCACCGTGTCAATCCATCTCGTTGAAGGCCTCCCTCTCTTTCACCGACCCTCCACCCTACCAAGCATGACATATTTCTCCAGGCAATGGTCCCTTCTTACAACATGACCAAAATAGGTGAGA
>NW_006921905.1:2048339-2056332 GCF_000298275.1 Orycteropus afer afer
TGACTGCTCTTCTGTCCAGGTTCAAGGCTTTTATCCCCTTTCTCCTACTCTTCCGGCCTGCTACTCTGAGCGGGCCTCAGTTTCCCCTCCTCACCTAATCCCTTCGGCTGATTGCTCTTCTCTCTGGCTTCCTGGATTTTATCCCCTTTCTCCTGCTCTTCCGGCCTGCTACTCTGGGCGTCTCTGAGTTGTCTCTCCTCACCTGTAAACCTGGGGCTGACTAATTTCAGCTCACTAATGCCTAGGATATCAATCTTTATGCATTCCTTTTCATTTTTGACAACTTCCAATTTTCCTAGATTCATACTTCATACATTCCATGTTTGTATTATTAATGGATGTTTGCCGCTGTTTCTCCTTAATTTGAGTTGTGCCACGTCAGCACATGGAGGTCCTGAAAGACTTACTTTATCCATATCATTAAGGTTGGTTCTACTCTAATGAAGCAGCACTTTCCCAGTCCTATTTTGAGTGCCTTCTAACCCAAGGGGCTCGTCTTCCTGCACTGTGTTGGACAATGTTTCCAAGCTATTCATAAAGTTGCTCAGTAATGTGTCCGATAGTGTTTCTCTGCTATTCATAATGTTTTCCCTGGCCAGTTTTTGAGAAGTGAATGGCCTCCTCCATCTTCCTAGTCTGCCTTAGTCTGTAAGCTGTGTTGAAACCTGTGTGCCATGGGCAACTCTGCTGGTGTCTGAAACACCAGTGGCACAACCTCAAGCCTCACAGCAATATACAAGCCTCACAGGATGACATACTGACAGACAAGTTTGTCTCCCTTAGCTGTTGGAAACCACTGCACCCTCCTCTTACTTAATTTCTACCTGAAACTTGCCATTCTGTGGACCCCAGCTGCTCCTGGTGCCTCCCTTTCCTGGCTCTAGGGGGCTTGGAGCCTAGCCTTGCCTACCAACCCTTTTTACCTGGATATCCTGCCACTCCTGAGGTCCCCAAGGCCACTCCTGCTCCCTCCCTTTCCTGGCTCTAGGGGGCTTGGGGCCTAGACTTGTGTCCCATAGATACATAGATAGATAGAAGAGGCATGCATATGATATTATGAATAAAAAAGCAGCCAAAAATCTTACAAGTGAAAATTTTTAAAAACAAAAAACTTCTGAGAATATATATGCTGAATATTTTAAAACTCAAACAAAAACTTTATGAAAATTATCCCAGCAAAACATAGAAAGCATGTTGTTGTTGTTATGTGCCATCAAGTTGGCCCCGACTCATAGCGACCCCTCCTTGGGTTTCCGAGGCAGTATCACTACGGAAGTAGGATTGCCCAACCTTCCTTCTGAGGAGTGGCTGGTGGGTTTGAACCGCCAGCCTTCTGGTTAGCAGTCAAGTGCTTTAGCCACTATGCTACCAGAGCTCCTATAGAAAGCATTGGTAATTATATAACAAAATAATAGAAGCAGAAGTTTAAAATTTTTCAAGCAAAAATTACTAGGTCCAGATGATTTTACAGGGGAAATATACCAAGCTTTCAGGAAACAGACCATCCTTATATTATAGATATTCTTTAAAAAACAGTAATCTGTAAATCATTCTACGGGATCACCAAAAACAGATAAAGACAATATGAGAAAGGAAAATTATAATCCTATTTTACTCATAAATAAAAGAGGCAACATCTTAAACAATGTATCAGCAAAGCAAGTCCAACAAATTTTTATATACCATGATGAATTTGGGTTGATTCCAAGAACATAGAACAGTTTTGTACTAGAAAATCTATAAATGTATTTACCATATTGTCAGATTAAAGTGAAAACCCATAAGACTATTTAAAGGATCTAAAAAAAAATTTTTTTTGATAAAATTCTCAGTAAATTTGGAATGGAATTTTATACCCTACTAAAGGATATTTATTAACAATTGGTAGCTCTGGTAGCATAGTGCCAAAGGCATTTGACTGCTAAACAGAAAGCTGGTGATTCAAACTCACCAGCCGCTCCACGGACGGAAGATTGTGGAATCTACTTCCATAGAGATACCAGATCGGAAATCCAAGGAGGGGGTCTCTATGAGTGGAAATCTACTCCATGGCATTGGATTTGGTTTTGGGCTTTATTAATAATAAAAAATATAAGTATTATACTAATGGAAATACTTAGAATCAGTCCTTTTAAAATAAGTCACCACTATAAACATTATGGGAGCTCTGGTAGCATAGTGGCTAAGGCACTTGACTGCTAACCAGAAGGCTGGCGGTTCAAACCCACTAGCCACTCCTCGGAAGGAAGGTTGGGCAATCCTACTTCTGTAGTGATACTGCCTCGGAAACCCAAGGAGGGGTCGCTATGAGTCAGGGCTGACTCGACAGCACATAACAACAACAACAACAACATAAACATTATGTGAATGTATCTGAATTTAGCCATAGCACTACTATCTGTAACAGCAAATGAAAACAACCTGAACATCCAAAGACAGAAAATCAACATATTGTGATATATTCACAAAATGTAATATTAATTAACAACCAAAATGAGCACTCTACAGTTACATGAAACACTGTGATTAAAACCTGGAAATGAGTGCAAAATTAAAAAAAAAAAAAGTCTCAAATACTTCACATAGTCATGATGACCTTTTAACTAAACTAAAAAGAACCATAAAGAAATAATGTACTTCTAAAGAATACATATAGATATGACTAAATTAAATTTCATTGATAGATTACAGTAGATTGATGGATAGATTGTACATATGTATGTGTTTGTGCATGTGTGAGAGTAGCAAGGTCATTATCAGCATAATATCTAGGAAGATAGTTTCTAAAGGTTGGGGAAGGAGAGAGATAGGATGGAAAAAGAACATAAAAATGATTATTGTCAATGTTCTAGTTTCCATTTTAGATGATGAAATTTTGACTATTTATTTTAATACTAATAAGCAAAATTAAATTAAAATGGACCTTTCATAGATTATAATTATTCTAATTTATGGGTAAAAAATAAAAACAAATGAAAGAGAGTCTTGCATATACAAATGATGAGTGTATGTCATGAATCAAGGTTTACGATTAATTTAATATTCACAGCTGAGATCCAAGGAAAAAGTTAAATGTACCTTATTAAAGTTACAAATTCCAAAATCTCATTCTTATTTATGCCCTTAAAATCAGATTTTAAATTATATTAATCTATTCAACATAACATGAATGTGAAATCCCATTAACTTAAAAATATTAATTTCATAGTTAGTTCTACTGATTTCAGTATTATTACTACTATACTTTTTTTAAAAATGCCTCTCAATATTTTATTTGTAAGATTTTGTAGATTGTTAAATCATGGTTACTACTGGAAAGATGTATCAAGGTACAGTGTCTTTAAGGAATTAAAAAGTTAAATATTTATCCATCACCATTTTAAAATACTCAATATCACAGGTAAGTATGAAACAAAAGGGAATACATTTTTTGTGTTAATTTTAATGATAAAAGGGGCACAGGCATAAAAACCTGATATTTCACTTGTAATTCATAGCAAGCTAACCAAAGTGGACATGGAAAATAAATTATAAAATAAATCATTTTACTTACTATTTCTGTGGTTTTGCTTTCAATTCAGATTTCTGTCCTTCAAAGGGTACTTTGTCTTTTAAAGTAACTGAAAAAAATAATAATAATAATTAAAAAAAGAGGTTAACAAGGATAATGTCAAAGTAATGCATATGCAAAGCTGAGAACATCGTGTCAGAAAATGTCATATAGCATATAGTAACCATTTATCGGATTAAAGCATCAGGAGAAAGTTACTTCTAAATCATAATCATTTTAGTGATATTTGTCAACTTCACCAAGCTAACTTTCCAACCTCATTCTACATTTGTGAAGCAGTAATATTCATGTCATAAAGAGAGAGGGAATGGAGGAAGTCAGTTCATTCCAATAAATTCCCTCTCCAGATCTTATAAACATGCCTATCAGCACAAAATTGAGAAATAATACTGAAGTCTAGAAGTTTGAAGCAAATGAAAATGGAAAATACTAGGGAGTAGAACCAATGAGGCTGAAAAAGTGCCTTACTGAAAATCTATATTAAAATAATAATAATTTTAAAAAAATAAAAATAAAATTTTGCTAGTAAAATTACCCTGAGTGGTTTTATGGACATAGTGATTGGGTCAGCTGTCACTGTATGTCCATAAATGAATGTCTTCATTTATATTAAAATTGCACATTAATGTAAGCTGTAGAAGCACAGCTATTATATTTTCACAAGACCTAAATAGTTACTGTATATATTATAAATTAAAATATATATATTTTTACTTTCATAATTGACTGAATTATTGGGGACTCTACGCAATCCAAACGCAATGTTTGTACAGTCCTGTACAAATATAACTCTTTTTTTTTCGCTATAAGTCTTTGACCCTACAATTTTCAAAGCAACATAACCACCGTATTATGTGGTTATGTTATTTTGCAAGCCTTCAATTTCAACAATTCACTACAGTAGTATACAAAGAGGCAGTCATTCTAACAGAAAAGATACTGAATGCTTTTAAATCAGGAAAGGTGTGCATCAAGGTGGTATTCTTTCACCATCCTTATTCAATCTGCATGCTGAGCAAATAATCTGAGAAGCTGGACTGTATGAAGAAGAATGCAGCATCAGGATTGGAGGAAGACTCATTAGTAACATGCAATATGTAAGTGACACAACCTTTCTTGCTGAAAGCAAAGAAGACTTGAAAAATTTACTGATGAAGATCAAGGACTACAGCTTTCATTACGGATTACACCTCAACATAAAGAAAACAAAAATCTCCATAAATGGACCAATATGTGGCATCATGATAAACAGAGAAAAGATCGAAGTTGTCAAGGATTTCATTTTACTTGGATCCATAATGAATGTCCATGGAAGAAGCAGTGAAGAAATCAAAAGATGTGCTTTAGGCAAATCTGCTGCAAAAGACCTCTTTAAAGGGTTAAAGAGCAAAGATGCCACTTTGAAGACTAAGGTAGGCTGACTCAAACCATGATTTTTTTCAATTGCCAATATGCATGAGAAAACTGGACAATGAATAAGTAAGACCAAAGAAGAAGTGATATATTTGAATTATGGTGTTGGCCAAGAATATTGAATATACCATAGATTGCCAAAAGAACAAACTATTCTGTCTTGAAAGAAGTAGGCCAGAAGCAAGGATGGTGACACTTCACCTCTTGTACTTTGGACATACTATCAGGATGAAACAGTCCCTGGAATAGAACATTGTGTTTGGTAAAGTAAGAGGGTCAGCAAAAAAGAAGAAAACCTTCAATTAGATGGATTTAGAAAATGGCTGCATCAATGGGCCCAAGTATGACAATTGTGTAGTTGGCACAGGACCAAGCATTGTTTTGCTCTGCTGTACGTAGAATTGCAATGAGCCTGAACTGACTAGACAGTACCTGACAACAATAACATACTATAATAATACACTATATACTATTTTATACTGTATTGTATACTATTCTATAATAGTATATTATATACTATTTTATACTATACTATATACTAAAAAAGGAGCTCTGGTAGCATAGTGACTAAGGCACTTGACTGCCAACCAGAAGGCTGGTGGTTCAAACCCACCAGCCACTCCTCGGAAGGAAGGTTGGGCAATCTACTTCCGAAGTGATACTGCCTCAGCAACCCAAGGAGGGGTAGCTATGAGTCGGGGCTGACTCAACGGCACACAACAACAACATATACTAAAAAATAAAAAATAAAAGAACTCACTGCCATTGAGTGGGATCCAACTCATAGCAACTCCTTCTTAGGTTTCCTAGGTGGTATCACTATGGAGGTAGATTACCCAATCTTCCTTCTGCGGAGTGGCTGGTGGGTTTGAATCACCAGCCTTCTGTTTCGCACTTAAAGGCCATAGGCACGACACTACCAGAGCTCTTAATAATAGTATATTATATACTATTTTATATTACGGTATATACTATATTACTATAAGAGTAAATAGCTATGTATTGCTTACTATGTATCAGGCAATATTTTTAATCTTGACAAGAACCCTATTACTCTCTTCAATTACAGATTAGAAAACTGAGCAAGTATAGAGTATTTAAGAAATTGACAGATACAGAATTTAATATTGTCATTTGACTTCAGGGTACATGTTCTTGATCTTGATCCCCACCACATTTCTTCAGTCTATTCTAAAATTTCTGGTGTTAAAAGAGAGTAACCTACTAGCCAAAATATTATGAGACTACACAATCTTCTATATTATCTTCTAAGGTCAATCATAGTTGCCTTTTCAACTTACTTCAAGTTCCATGAAGATGAGAGAGAGATGCTGCATCTGTGAGTTCATAACACAAAACAAGTACCAATGTAGCCCAGTTTCAAGTTGTTCCTCACTTGCCCACCTGGTGGCTAGGCCATTTCATCAGACTTTGAGTTTTTAATGCTTAATATATTTAAAAACGCTTAAACATGAATATATTCTATAATTATTTCACAGACTTAAGCGCAAAAAACTCTTTACATACACTAAAATGATCTACAATTTAATTTTTGTTTTTCTCAGAGTTTGTTGAATTATCAGTTTCAACACTTATAGCTTACAATCACTCACAACTCTGAAAGTCATTCTCCTGATGGTTTTCCTCCCTTCTGTTCCCGCTGTACCAAGTACATTCCTCCATTATAGAAATGACCACTCTCTATTTTATTAGTGTATTTACACTTGTATCTCTCAGACAATGATTGGCTGAGCTCAAAAACCCACCAAACCCACTGCCGTCAAGTCAGATCCAACTCATAGTGACCTCTCCTTGGGTTTCTGAGGCAGTATCATTACAGAAGTAGATTGCCCAACCTTCCTTCTGAGGAGTGACTGGTGGGTATGAACCACAAGCCTTCTGGTTAGCAGTCAAATGCTTTAGGTACTATGCCACCAGAGCTCAAGGATTATATATGTTCATATTTACATTCTCAGCCCAGCATGGTGCCTGGCACATAGCAGATACTCAATAACTTTGTTGAATGAATGAATCAATGAAAGGCAACAACACATGGGTCATGCATAATTACCTTGATTTTGTAGATGGTAGAATGAACTTTGAAAGAATTAGTATCAGAACTAGGATTCAATCCCAGGTTTCTGATTCAAACCCATTATCTTTCTACTACACCACACAGTGTAGAGAAAAGACTTTATTGTATATTTTCACAATTAGACCAGGACTGAAAATCATGTGGCTTTCTGCATCATTTACATAAGAAAACTAAAAGTTTAACAGATTAGAATGGAAATAACTAAACCTTATGTCAAATTTATAAACTAATCTTCATAAAGTTTGTTTTATAAATATAGTAACATATGTCAGAAAACCATCCCAGGCTTCTTTCCTACATGAAAAGTCCTTATTTTTCTTTCAAAAATGACAACTTTTGCCAACTCTGAATTTGAGAAAGTGTTAGCAAAAAATAGAAAAAAAAAAAAAAAAACTTGCATGAGGAAATCATAGAGATTTGGAGAAATGCCAAAACCCCAGAAGCATGCTAATCCTGCTATAATTTCAATAAAGGGAAAATTAGCAAACTTCAGGAAATTAAGATGGCTAAAAGAAGAGTGCACAATCTACTTCCATAGAGCCATAGAGATATCACCTTGGAGATCCAAGAAGGGGTCGCTATGAGTCAAATCAACTCAATGGCAGTGAGTTTGGTTTTTTTTTTGGGGGGGTGGGTTAAGTGTGACGTTTATCCCTGGCAAGAGACATGGTCATAAACACATCTCATATAAGCATCGGGAAAAGCAAGGTGATCAATTCAATCATAGTTCACTGGGAATTAAGTCTACCAGACAACCCTCAGTACAATCCCATAGAGAAATTTTATCTAACAAGTAACATGATCTCTGATAAGTAACAAAATGTCACAAATCTGGAGGCGGGGCAAGATGGCGGACTAGGCAGAAGGATTGCACAGACCCTCTTCAACAAAGAAAAGGGAAACCAATTAACACA
>NW_006921905.1:2061857-2066714 GCF_000298275.1 Orycteropus afer afer
GTCACAAATCTGTCATGTAACAAAATCTAATGCCACAAAACATAATACCCTAATGGACAAGATGAGCCAAGTAGGCTCAGCTATACTATTGGATAATATCTGATGAACAATATAATTATTGACGTCAAATCTATGTCAAGGTAACAGAAAGGTCATCGGTCTCTCTTTTCCTGGGAATGAAGAGATACAGTGAAGAGAAGTGTTATGGATTGAATTGTGTCCCTCAAAAAAGATATGTTAAAGTACTAACATAACTGAACTGTACTAACACTACCTCTGAATGTGACACTGTTTGTAAATAGGGTCTTTGAAGATGGAGTAAGGTGGACCTTAATCCCACAAAAGAGGATAGAAAAAACAGACACAGATAAAAGAAAAGTGACAATAGAGGCGGATGCAGCTGCAAGACAAGATATTCCAAGAATTTCCAAGCACCTTAGAATGTAAGAAAGAGGCATATAACAGTTTCTATCTCAGAGTCCTTAGAAGGAATCAAACCCCAAAAAAATAAAACCAGCTACCATCGAGTCAATTCTGACCGACTCATAGTGACCATATAGGACAGAACAGAACTGCTTCATAGGGTTTACAAGGCCATAAATCTTTACAGAAAGAGAGTGCCTCATCTTTCTCCCAAGGAACGGCTGGTGGGTTCAAACTGCCAACCTTTTGGTTAGCAGCCAAATGGTACTACGCCACCAGAACATAGAAGAAATCAGGACATCCAATACACTGATTTGGGCCTCTTAGCCTCCAGAACTGTAAGGCATAAATTTCTGTTCTTTTAAGCCACCTGGTTAGGAGGATAGGCCCACCACTCCTCCCAAGTGGTCTGAGAAGGCAGTGGAGTATTTTCAATATTTAAAATCTAATGGAATGTGCCTTGTTGGCTTTCAGACCTGTTTAGTACCTGTGACCTCTCTTTTCCTTCCAATTCCCTCCATTTTAGAATGGGAATGCCTTATCTTTGCCTGATCTGATTTGAAATTTGGAAGAAGATAACTTCTATTCTAGATTTCACACATTCACAGATGAAGAAAAATTTTCCAAGGGATCAGAGTCAGAGTCTCACTCATATTTAATTTAGATGATTTAAAACATGAGATTTTAGGCTTAAAGGTGATTCTGCTGGAATTGGGTTAGTTATGACTGAGGGATATTGGGATGAAGTAAATGCATTTTGCACATGGGAAAGGCATGAATTTTGAGGGGATCTGAGGGTAGTCACCCTCCAAACTCTGCAGTTATAGATTAATTTTTTCCCAAAAAAGAGATATATTGAAGTCTTAACCCCTGGCACCTGTGCACATGATCTTGCTTGGATACAGATTCTTTGAAGATGAGGTAGGGTGGGTTTTAGTATATAGTATATATAAAAGAGCACAGACACAGATATAGGCAGAGGAACAACAACCATGTAAAAATGGGGACAGATGCAGCTGCAAGCCAAGGAATGCCAAGGATGTTTCAGAGCCACTAGAAGTTAGAAGAGAAGCATGTAGCAGTTTCTTTCTTAAAGATCTCAGAAGGAATCAACATGGCTGATACCCTGATTTGGGCACTTACTCTCCAGAACTCTAAGACAATAAATGTCTGCTTTTATAAGCCACCCAGTTTGTGGTATTTTATTAAGCAATCCTATGAAAGTAAGGCAAAGGGAAAGTGTTTTCAAGAAAATAACATAAATGGGGAATGTTGCTAGCTGCATCAGGGACTACATCTGAGCAGAGACATAGCAATCCATGCTAATTCTAGATCATATGTCAAGAGTCGGAGAAATATTGACTGAGACAACTAAGCAGGGCTGCATCTTCAGAAGCACAGAATAGAGAAGATGGAAGTATCCAATATAGACATGAGTCCTTTGAAGGATCTCATCCACAAAGAAGATTTAAGAAAAAAATCAGGTATATTCTTTTCTCTGGGCAAACTACTGGCAGGATTAAACAGAAAAATGAGTTCTCAGTGACAAAACAAAATTATGCTTGTTAAGGTCACCTATGGTCTCCACATTGCTAAAGATCTTCTTGGGCCTTTTTTGGCAACACTCAATATAGACTATCAGTACTTCCTGTTTGGCATCCAGGACAAGGACTTCTCTGGTCAGTCTTTCTCAAGCTCCTTTATTTTGATCCCCTTCTCCACTTAATGCTGAAATGACCTAGGAATTTCTAGTCCTGTCTTTTTTTATCAACACTCATTGTCTTAGGGAACTCAACAAGTCTCATGAATTTAAATACTATCGATATCTTGATATCTCCTCCCCCTCCCCATTTCTTGGGCCCAGACCTCTTGCCTGAACTCCAGGCTCAACTTTTTCCAAACACTTCCTCAGCGTCACCCCTTGACTATCCAATAGACATATCAAAATCAATGTATCCTAAAATAAGTTCTTTGTTTTCCCTTTGAAATATGCTTCATCCACAGTCTTTTGCATCTCTATTACTAACAAGTAAATCCTTCCAGCTGCTCAGACCAAAAACCTTGCTATCATCTTTGACATCCCCCTTTCTTTCATGCAACACATAATCTGCCAGAAAATCCTGTTATATCTACTTTTGAAATGTATTTGGAATCTGACCAGTTCTCATTACTGTTGCCACATCAGTCAAGTTGCAAAAAATCTCTCCCTTGAACTCTTACAACTTCTTAATAGGTTTTCTTGCACCTACTTTTGATTCACTACAATATGTTCTCAGTACAAGTGCCCAAGTTGTCCTTTTAAAAGTTGGCAGATCATTACATTTCTCTTCATTTCTTTGCTTCCAACTCTCCAATCACTTGTCATTTTACTCAGAGTAAAAGCAAAAGTTCTACAAAGCCCAACATGAACTGTTGTTGTTATGTGCCGTCAAGTCGGACCCGACTCATAGCGACCCCTCTTGGGTTTCTGAGGCAGTATCACTACAGAAGTAGTTCTTCATAAATTCTCTGACTTCCTACTACTCTGTCTATCATTGACTCTGCTTGTTGTCCCTCAGACATTCCAGACTTACTTCCATACCATTCTATTCCTTTTATGCAGAATTCTTTTCCCCAGATATTCAAATGGTTCATTCCCTCATCTCCTTCGAGATTTTGCTCAAATCTTACCTTCTCAATGAGGTTCTACCTGATCAATTAATTAAATACAATAATCTGTCCACCTACCCCACCTACCCCATGACCTTCTTATCTCTCTCATATTTCTATTTAGCTTTGAGAGTATATATATATATATATATATTTATAAGAAACTGTATAAATGATTTGATTTATTTTAGTGTTTATTATCTGTTTCCCCTTGTTACAAGGATAGCTCTGTGAAGTCAGAGTCTTTCATCTGTTTTCTCACTGATGTATTCCAAACTTCCAAACATTTAAGAATCCCTGGCACATAATCAACAGCCTGTAAGTGTTTGTTGAGTGAATACATTTTAGAAGTCTCCATACTTACATCAAGCACTTAACCATTGTGCCACCAGGGCTCCTTCTAAATCACACTCTTACTCATTCACTTCCATCAAGTCAATTCTGACTCATAGCAATCCCTATTGGGTTTCTAAGACTGTAAATCTTTACAGAAGCAGACCTCCCCATCTTTCTTCCATGGAGCAGCTGGTGGTTTCGAACAACTGACTTTTTGGTTAACAGCCAAATGCCTGAACCACTATACTACCAAAGCTCCTTCTAAATCATACTAAGTGTAATAGAAATAATACTAGTTTCATGAAATTCTGCCTTTTAGATTTGTTCCACAACTAGTCCCAGCTGTATGAGAATAGGAATTTGATAAATTAGAAGAAATATTCTAGTATGTTTTGCAGTCTTATTTATTTGGCCCAATTGTATTCAACACTTTCCTTGATGACTTTAATAACTACACAGAGGACACACTTGTCAAATTTGCAGGTGAAAAATAGCTGGTAAAAATAGTTACTATTTTAGATCAAGATCCCAAAATAACTCAAGCAATTTAATGAGTGCTCACAAAAACTCACTGCCATGAAGTGAGATCTGACTTATAGCAACTCCTCCTTTGGATTCTGAGACAGTATCACTATGGAAGTAGACTGCCCAATCTTTCTTCCAAGGAGTGGCTGGTGAGTTTGAACTGCCAATATTAATAAAGTGGAAATTCATGAGGATAATTAGGATAGTGCCTGACACAAAATAGATACTCAGTAAATGTGTATGGGACCAATAGATTAATAATTTAATAAATGCAGACCCTTATGATGAGGGTCCAAACATCAAATCCAGGCTAAAAGATGACAGGGAATAAAACCAATTTGTGAGGAAATAGTTTTTGGATAGCATGTGCCATATGATTCAGTTCTGTGAAAGATAAGCCACTGCTCATGAGAGCACATCTACAACTACCGAGTGTATTTGTGTACTTCACATTTTCAACTGATGCTGACAAACTTTGAGTGATACATGAGAAGAGTGGCCAGGATAGTGAAAGGTTACATATCATTAAAGATACAGAATATATGGAATGGCTGATAAAACAAAATACATATCAGTTTGCTATGTTAACTAACAGTGTAGTAGAATATTATGGCACTGTTTTTAATAAAAATCATATGAATAAGAACATAAAGGAACTCTGGGTGCACAGTAGTTAAAGAATTTTCTAACCAAATGGTTGGTGGTTCCAACCCACCAGCCACTGTATGGGAGAAGGATGAGGCAGTCTGCTTTTGTAAAGATTTACATACTTAGAAATCCTATGGGGCAGTTCTACTCTGTCCTATGACAGAGTATGACTGCGGTGTAGTAAATTACTTAGTGTGGCTTTTCTACCCATAAGTCTTTGTAAACACCAAGGTGGGAATTGCTATTAGCAACTGAGGAGATCCTGATTTTAAAGTC
>NW_006921905.1:2067419-2072680 GCF_000298275.1 Orycteropus afer afer
ATATATATAATATTTTTATGTCATATAATTGATGACAGTATTTCATTTCATTAACAGTAAAATTAAGTATTATATATATATATAAGGAATCCTTTTCTATTTTCTAATCCATATGGAATTATATAATACTATAAGTTAGAATGTAATTTACAAGACAGCAAAGACTCATTACCTCTATTTATGATTTCCAGCTAAATAAAAACTTAAAAATATTTGAGAAATTATCTCAATACAGGATCTTCCTAAAATTTCACAACTGTCTCAATCTCTATTTTTTTTTCTCCCCCTATACTTATCTTTCTCTCACTTTTTTGGATGGTATGTCTTTAGCACTCACAAATTATATTGAGTTTTTCTAAAGCATTCACCATACTTTCATTAAAATAAAAACTGTCTTTTCTCACTAGTATTTTATTATCTTACATAATATTTATGTAATCAGACAAACATATGATCTACTATGCCAGGAAGGACAAATTGAAGAGGAATGCCATGACATTCATTATCACAAAGGATGTTTCAAGACCTTTCCTGAAGTACAATGCTGTCAGTGATAGAATAATATCCATATGCCTACAAGGAAGGTCAGTTAATACCATTATTATTTAAATTTATGCACCAACCACCAAAGCCAAAGATGAAGAAATGGAAGACTTTTACCAACTTCTGCAGTCTGAAATTGATCAAACAAGCAATCAAGATGTGCTGATTATCACTGGTGACTGGAATGTAAAAGTTGGAGACAAAGAAGAATCACTGGCAGTTGGAAAATTTGGCCTTCATGATAGAAACGACACTTGAGATTGCATGATAGAATTTTGCAAAACCAATGACTTACTCATTGCAAATATCTTGTTTCAACAACACAAATAGAAAGTATACACGTGGACTTCACCAGATGGAGTACACAGGAATCAGATTGACTACATCTGTGGCAAAAGACAATGGAAAAGCACAATATCTTTAGTCAAAACAAGGCCAGGAGCTGATTGTTTAATAAATCATCAACTGCTTATATGCAAGTTCAAATTGAAGCTGACGACAATTAAAACAAGTCCATGAGAGTCAAAATATGACCTTGAATATATCCCTCTTGCTTTAGAGATTGTTCGAAGAATAGATTTGATTCATTGAAAACCAATGACTGAAAACCAGAGGAACTGTGGGATGACATCAAGAACATCATCCATAAAGAAAGCAAAAACTCATTAAAAAGACAGGCAAGGAAGAAAAAAACAAAATGGATGTCAGAAGAGACTCTGCAACTTGCCTTTGAAAGAAGAGTAGTGAAAGCAAATGGAAGAAATGACCCAATAAAAGAGCTGAACAAAAGATTTCAAAGGGCAGCTCAAGCACACAGTCAATTATTATAATGAAATGTGCAAAGACATGGAGTTAGAAAACCAAAAGGAAAGAACATGCTTGTCATTTCTCAAGATGAAAGAACTGAGGAAACAATTTAAGCCTCAAGTTGTAATATTGAAAGATTCTATGGGCAAAATATTGAATGATGCAGAAAACATCAAAAGAAGATGGAAGGAATACACAGAGTCATTGTACCAAAAAGAATTGGTCAATGTTCTTCCATTTCAGGATGTGGCATTTGATCAAGAACCAATGGTGTTGAAGGAAGAAGTCAAAGCTCCACTGAAGGAAGTGGTGGAAAACAAAGCTCCAGGAATTGATGGAATACGCATTGAGTTGTTTCAACAAATGAATGCTGCACTGGAGTCACTCACTTGGCTATGCCAGGAGATTTGGAAGACAGCTACCTGGCCAACTGACTGGAAGAGATCCATATTTGTACCCATTCCAAAGAAAGGTGATCCCACAGAATGCATAAACTATCGAACAAAATCATTAATATCACATGCAAGTAAAATCTCACTAAAGATAATTCAAAAACAGTTGTAGCACTAAACTGACAGAGAACTTCCAGAAATGCATGCTGGATGCAAAAGAGGTTGTGAAATGAGAGATATCATTGTTGATGTCAGATAAATCTTGGCTGAAAGCAAAGAATTCCAGAAAGATGTTTATTTGTGTTTTTTTTTGACTATGCAAAAGTATTCGATTGTGTGGATCATAACAAATTACATGGGTAACATTGAGAAGAATGGGAATTTCAGAATACTTGATTTTACTTATGAGGAACCTGTACATGGACCAGGAAGCTGTCACTTGAACAGAACAAGGGGATACTGCATGGTTTAAAATCAAGAAGGGAGTGTGTCAGGGTTGGATCCTTTCACCACACTTATTCAATCTGTATGCTGAACAAATAATCTGAGAAACTGGACTATATGAAGAAGAATGTGGCATCAGGATTGGAGGAAGAATCATTAACGACCTGCAATATGCTGATGACACAACTTTGTTTGCTGAGAGTGAGGATGACTTGAATTACTTACTGATGAAGATTGAAGAATATAGTCTGCAGTATGGATTACACCTCAATATAAACAAAAATCCTCACAACTGGACCTATAAGCAGCATCATGATAAATGGAGAAAAGACTGAAGTTGTCAAAGACTCCATATTACTTGTTTCTACAATCAAACCAATGGAAGCAGCAGTCAAGATATCAGACAATGTATAGCACTGGGCAAATCAGCTGCAAAGAACCTCTTTCAAGTGCTGAAGAACAATAATGTCTCCTTGAAGACTAAGGTGTGCCTGACACAAGCCATGATATTTTCAATTGCCTCATACGCATGTAAGAGGCAGACAATGAATAAGGAAGACCAAAGAAGAGTCAATTCTTTTGAGCTGTGCTGGTGAAGAATGCTGAAAATACTAATGACTGCTAAAAGAACTAACAAATCTGTCCTGAAAGAGTTGCAGCAGGAATACTCCTTGGAAATGAGAATGGCCAGACTTCATCTCACCTACTGTGGTTATGTTGTAATAAGAGACCATTCCCTGCAGAAGGATTCCATGCTTGTTAAAGTGGAAGGTTAACGAAAGAGGGGAAGGCCCTCTACGAGATGGATTGACACAGAGGCTACGATGGGTTCAGGTACAGCAGGGATCATGGAGGTGGCACAGGACCAGGCAGTGCTTTGTTCTGCTGAACACAGGGTCACAATGAGTCGGGGATGACTCGGCAGCACATAATGACAACAACAAACATAATATTTCCTCAAATTACATAACTATAGTAATTGTAATAGCTATGGTTGCTATAAATGATTAGGTAACTAACAAATGTGACTCTCTGAAAACATGTTAGTCAATTGATTATAGCAGAAGTACATGAGACTACTAAACTCTTGCCTACAAATTGGATAAACCAGCCAGTTGATTAAGTGACGCTGGTTAAAAGAATTCCAATTTGACACCAAGCCAAATTCCACTTAGTTTCCAGACTTCTCTCTAGAAAATACACCCAAAATCTCATTCCTCTATTCTACCTTAGAGTTGTTTAATGACCCAAGATAAAGACAAATTTAATGAATAGAATGATATTTGAGAGATAAAGTTTAACTTGTCCAAGACTGATTCCCTTCAGGTTATTTTTTAGTGAGGTCTGGAAAATGTGTATGAAAAAAAAATACTGGATGAATAGTGGAACACAGAGCATTTTAGGACATTGAAATTACTCTGTACAATATGTAGTGGGGGGCAAGTGACATTGTGCATTTGTCAAACTCTTAGAACTCTACAATACAAAGAGTGGATCCTAATGTAAACTCTGGGCTTCAGTTAATGATAATGTATCAATATTGGTTCATCAATTATAAGAAATATACCTCAGGAATGCAAGATGTTAATAATAGGAGAAACAGTCAGAGGAGAGGAGAGGAAATGGGTGTGTTATTGCACTCTGTACTTTCTGCACAATTTTTCTATAAACTTAAAACTGCTCTAAAAAATAAATTCTAGATAATTCAAAATGGAGTCTTGTCAGTAAGCACCACACTATTTCCCTCTAGCATCTAAGTGCCTGAAAAACTAGGTACAGCAGCTTGAATTAAGGATTTTGGTACTCTGAACAACTCATTGAATCAGAGTGCACCAAACACAGAAGAGTGGAATTAGAAGAAAGACACAGGGAGATTATTAAAGAAAGAGCTACCTGGCGGAGGAGGGATGGGCAGCTGAGAGAGGTCATTGGAAACTTCCCTGGGGCAATCACTGACTGGCGGTCAAGGGCAGCCACCTAAGATCCCCATGAGCCAAGAAAGAAGACACTGTATATCAGAATATCAGTGACCACTCCAATATCCCAGCAAACGGCCCCAAGGATCTGCCACCACTGCATGATTTTAGTGGTAATTTGGGTCACCTAAGTCCAAAGGGGTGCACGCAGCGCTGCTGAGACTCAGGCAGATAGCTCACTGTTGCACCAGAAGGCCGAACTCACTCCCTTCTCAGCGGGTCCCTTGGGGGGCTTGGGTCAGCCTGGGAGACATTGTGCTTATCTTTGTCACTGGTATCAGGACTGCAGTTTGCTGGCAGGTACTCCCCTGAATCCAACACAGCTGAAATTGCAAACATCTTTAGTGCTGCAGGTGGGCAGTATCGGCCATTAGCGGTCTGGCGGGATTGAGCCAGCACCATGGGCAAACAGGGCAGGGAGAGAAAGAGGAAGCCATGGCTGAGTGCAGTCCCAGGAATTTGCCTTGGATCTGCTTTGTGGTGCAGAGGGGCCTCAAAGGTGGCGTCTTTGAGTGTGCCTGAGCCTGGTGGAAACTGGCAACACCCTAATAACGGGAATCTTTCCTGAGATTGAGTCACAGTCTTGTAAATAATTACATCATCAAAAAACAGCCTGCACAAAGCCCTAGAAACTCACCCTAGCAACACCAAGCTTTCATTCTTCTGCTCCCACCTTCTGCACCAATAACTTCACTCATTCAATAGAAGAAACCATATTCATCTAATTACCACAAAACCTACCACTTCAAACTCTAAACCCCCTTTACAACAAAAACAGAAACACATACCCACATTCCACACAGTGATCCCACCATCACAAAGAAAACAGCAGAGCGACACAACATACTGAATCAATAATAAAATAAAATACACCAACTTCACCTTTTCAAAATATTAAACCATAAAATCAAGACAAAACAAATCAACATGTAACCAGCAGCTAGAAACAACCTAAAGAGACAGCATTCTACCAGATTCCAGGGGCTAAAGAAGAGGTTCTGCTTTCCAGTAACCCCAAGAACTCTCCAGACCTGCATGACTGAAAAGGGGTGACATTCCTTTTGTTACTCTTATACCCCACACCCACTTGGTGAATGGA
>NW_006921905.1:2073268-2073792 GCF_000298275.1 Orycteropus afer afer
GCAACAGTCCCCATAAAATACAACAAGTACACCCACACCTCCTGCAAATTCGCTTACTGAGCAAGAGGCAGCACCTCCTTCTCCACCAATGGCCAACAATAAAAAAACACAAACAAGTGCCTGAATCACCCCTAGTGGCTATTCACAAACAATTAAGAGAGATCTTAATATAATACCAGGATGCCAGGAAGATAACAGATCATCACAGTCCACACAAAGAAGCAAATTAAAGTGGTAGAAACAAGGGAACAGGATAGAGACCCAGAACACATCACTGAGGAAGAAGCAGCATTGGAACTCTCTGATAAAGAATTCAAAAGAATTATATGTAGGTATCTTCAAAGGACTGAGAGACAGACCAAAGAAAACACAGAAAAAAAAACCAAGAAGAATTTTGGAGGAAAATACAAGAACAAAATGACAAAATAAATAAAAAATTAGAAATGATTCTGAATCTGCAGATAGAAATCAGGAAGATTAATACCAAATTGTTATAAACAGATAACATATTGGAAAGGCAAAGG
>NW_006921905.1:2077086-2114899 GCF_000298275.1 Orycteropus afer afer
TATAGAGCTCCTCAAGGAAAAACTAGGGGCAATTTAGGGGCCTTAATATATGGCATAAATAAACCTCAAGCATAACTCAAAATGCACAAACAGCAGAAGAAAAAGCAGATGATTGGGACCTTCTAAAAATTAAATCTTTATGTGCTTCCAAAGACTTCTCCAAAAGAGTCAAAAGAGAACCTATGGATTGGGAAAAAATATTTGGTAATGACACATCTGATAAGGGACTTATCTCTAGAATTTATGGAAAACTCCAACACCTCAATAACAAAAAGAGGAACAATCCAATTAACAAATGGGCAGAAGACATGAATAGGCACATCACCAAGGACAATATTCAAGCGGCCAATAAACATATGAAGAAATGCTCACGATCATTAGCTATTAGAGAGATGAAAATCAAAACAACAATGAGATACCATCTTGTTCCAGCACTAGTAGCAAAATTCAACGAGCAGAAAATAACAAATTCTGGCGAGGATGTGGAGAGATTAGGACTCTCATACACTGCTAGTGGGACTGTAAAATGGTACAACCATTGTGGAAAGCAGTATGATGATTCCTTCAAAAGTTGAAACTACAAATACCATTTGACCCAGCTATTCTATTACTAGGTATATACCCTTAAGTGAGAGCCATGACAAGAACAGACATATGCACACCCATGTTCATCATGGCACTATTTACAATAGGCAAAAGATGGAAACAACCTAGGTGTCCATTAACTGAGGAATGGATATCCAAACTATAGTATATACACCCAATGGAATACTATGCAACCCTAAAGGATAATGTAGAATCTGCATAACACTGCACAATGTGGATGGACTTGGAGGACATTATGTTGAGTAAAATAAGTCAATCACAAAAGGACAAATATTGTATTAGTCCGTTATTGTAAAAGTCAAGGAATTGTTTATCTATAGAAGGACATTATCTTTGTTGGTTACCAGGGATGGGAGGGGAGGGGAGGAAATACTGTTAGATAGATAGAATTAAGTTTTGATTAGGGTGAAGAGAAGGGCAATGTACCAAATGTGAGTGATCAATATAGTGGCATTGAGGAAGAGAAAGACATAGAGAGGTACGTGGGAAGTACAGACAACAAAGATGAACCCTTTTGCACATACAGTATGGCATTGTCAGTGAAGGCAAACATGGGTATATAGGTGGATAGATGGGTGGACAGGCTGAACTATTAGGTATGTCTATGAAGTGGGGAGTGTACCCAAGAACATGTATAAGGTTGGCAGACAATGTTCCTATACGTTTATGTGTAGGATCTGAATTCCCAGATGTATAGTGGAGCTGACAAGGGCCAAGATTGTAGTCACTGCTTGGTCACAGCCACCTACACAGAGGGACTGAGTACTGGAACCTGTGGGCTCGGGACCATAGTCACAGAGGACACCAAGCTCAATTGGCATAACATACTACACAAAATATTGTTCCACCTCCTACTGTGGTGAGTAGCGACTGGGATCTTAAAAGTTTGCAAGCTGCCATCTAGATACAACGATGAGTCTCTCCTCATCCAGAGCCAAGAAGAATGAAGAAAACCAAAAATTTATGGAAACAATTAGTGCTAGTGACTGGTAGACCATCCTGTCTGCAGCCTATATGACTGTGAGACCAGAAGAACTAGATGGTGCCCAGGTACTACTGTCAACAACTTGTAAGAGGATGTATGCAGGAGATCCTGGACAGACAGGGAGAACAATGTGGAACAAAACTCAAAATCATTTGGAAAAAAAAAAAAAGGTGGGGGGACCAGTTTTGCTGGCCCAATAGAGCCTGGTAGAACCACTGAGACTATGGCCCCTAGCTGCCCTTCAGGTCTGGAATTGAACGCATGCCTGTGGCTTTCAGCCAAACAATAGACAGTCATATTAGTTGAGCATTTACCTGAGGTAGATACACTCCTTGGAGAGAACAATCATGGGAGAAAGAAGGGCTGCTTATGCACAGGGAGACAGCTCAGGGGGCAGGAGTGCATGGAGGGATAGACACAAGGAAGAGGTAACTATCGGGAGGAAGTAAGAAGGGAGATGTTGCAGTGTGGTAAATTGTGGTCAATGTCATGAGACAAAGTGTATGAGAACTACGGTATTGAAAGGGTATTTGCTTTGTAAATTTTTGCCCAAATCACAATAAAAAGAAAAAATAAAATAATAAATTCTGTCAAAAAAATCCAAAAACAAAAAAAAAAGAAAGAAAGGAAATAATGGAGGCCTACATTGACTTTTTCTGCTCCAGGGAGGATTTAGATTTGCCTCTCACAGTGTCTAGGGGCACTGGAAATGAATCTTCACCTTAGGCCATTTGTAGTGATTGAGTCCCTGGAAGAGCCAGCTATTTCTAATCCACTGCCACACCTTAAGTAGAGCCTTTCAGGTTCCCAATTCTGCATGCCTGATTTACTGGGACTCCCCATCCACAGTGTGTCTTGGATGTTGCATCTTGGCTTCTCAGCCGACTCTCCCTGAATTGGCAGAATTCCCTAGATGACAAGCTGCTCTACTTGGCAGGTTCATCTTTCTGGGTTTGGGTTTGTTCTCCGAAATGTGACCCTAGATTCTGCATTGCCTCCAGGAAATTCTTATCTTTTCAAGCAAAGGTTGTTGTAACATTTTATCCAGTGAAGTATAAGTTTTCATGACTTATTGTTTTATTATTGATATCACTCTCCCTCCCCTTAATTCTTTGTAAGTAATAAAGAAGTAAGTCCCAGACTTGAGGTCAGGCAGATGTCTCTACCACTTACCAGATATGTCACCTTGGGCAACTCTCTCACAGTGTCAGTTTCTTATGAAATGAAGATAAGAAATTTAACTCTTTGTGTTAATGAAATTTATGTGTAATTCACTGAAACACTGGACAGAAAAGCATTATAAACTATAAAGTGTTAATTAATATATGGACTTGGTTTCACAGTAATTAAAGTGTTTTGCCGCCAACTAAAAAGTCAGTGGTTGGAGCCCACAAGCCACACCACAGGAGAAAGATGTAGCAATCTGCTTCCATGAACATTTATAGCCTTGGAAATCCTATCGACAGTTATACTCTGTCCTATAAAGTCACTATAAGTATGAATTTATTTGATAATAGGTTTTTAGTTTTACATTAATATGTACTCCTAGACAACAGTATATGAATATGTGTATGTGCTTTTGACAACTGTTGCTTAAGAATCAGAAATGAAAATTGGTTATGAGACAATATGTAGATTAATTTATCCTTTCTCACTGTCAATTTATTCATTCATTCATTTGGTTAACATTTATTACATGCCAGCTCTGTCCTGGGCTTGATGTTAAAAACCCCTTGATACAGAAGTAACATGGATCCTGCTCCGCCTAAATTTTACAAGTTTCTAAAGGGCTTTCTGAGGTCCTCTTGGCTTTGTCATGGACCTTACGTTGCTTACATAATGATCTGTTTGTGTCCTGGACTTTTAAATTAGTCTTCTCTCTAATCACCCAGCATCCACACTTGCCCTCCATATTCACACTTCATGTAGCAGTCACATAGATCTCTTAAAAATCCAAATTTGATCCTATCGTGTACTATTTAAATCCAATCTTCCCACTCCTCTTCTTTCAAAACTCCTTAACATGGCCTAGAGGGCACTTCATAGGTAGCCCTTGCTTCATCTTATTCCAACATCCTTAGGTGCACTAAGCTCTAGCCAGAATGACTCTTCCATACTTGAAAGCACTAGGTTTCTTGCACATCAGGATTTTCAACCACTCCACTGTGTTGAATGCACTTCCAACCACTTTGTGCCTAATAAATACCTGTTTATCCTTCATATTTCAGCGGCAATGTCATTTCCTGGGGAAGCTATCCATGACCCCTCATGATTAGGCCTCCTTATCATATTCTGTCCTGTCAATCTAGTGCCCCCTCTTTTAACTTGACTTCAGAATATTCATTATAATTTTATTTGCATTTTACTGAGTATTATTTGTTCAATGTCTATTTCTGTTACTAGACTGCAAATAGCATAAGTGTCACTACCATGTCCACATTATAAATTGTAAATTATTGTAAAATAGCATGAAAGTGGTAAAGGTTGGGGTGTCAATACTGGAAAGGTAAATAGGGCTCAGTCTGTGATGGGCCTTGTATAATGTGCTAACAACTGAGACTTTATCCTTTATGTGGTGAGGAACCATTGAAAATTGAGATAACAGTATAGATAGACAAAGGTAAGATCATGCAGAAGTGCAGCCCTAACTAGGAGAATAACATGGTGCAGTATTGCCTTGGTTCACTGACAGACAAGGGCAAATAGAGCACCTAGTTTCTTGTTAGGGAGTTCTGGTACCGCAGTGCCTAAGGCATTTGACTGCTAGCCAGACGGCTGGCGATTCAAACTCACCAACCACTCCTTGGAAGGAAGGTTGGGCAATCTACTTCCATATACTCATACTGCCTCGGAAACTCAAGGAGGGGACGCTGTGAGTCAGGTCCGCCTCAGAGGCAGTGTATTTGGTTTGGATTTGGTTTAATTTCTTGTTAGGAGGCAGTGGTGGTTCAGCAGTAGAATTTTCACCTTTCATGCTGGAGACCCTGGATTCAATTTTTAGCCAAAGTACCTCATGTACAGCCACCACCCATCATCAGTGGAGGCTTCAAGTTTCTATGATGCTGAACTAGTTTCACTGGAAGTTCTAGACTAAGATTGACTAGAAAGTAAGTCCTGCCAATCTACTTCCAAAATTCAACCAGTGAAAACCCTATGGATCACAAAGGCTTGATTCACAACCAATCATAATGATGGCACAGGACCAGGCAACATTTTGTTTTGTTGTGTATGAGGTCACCAGGAGTTAGGAGCTGACTCCATAGCAGACAACAAGTTTCTTCTTACAATGCATTTGGCTCCCTGACAGGGAGAATTGTTTTGCATCCTCCTGACTATGACACTCTTCCAACAGAAGCACAATCATACTGATTGGGATCAAATCAGAGTGGGGTTAGTTCCATCTACTGAGCCAAACCTGAACAAGGCAAGAACACAGCAGCAATGAAATATATTGATTGCAAATCTCTTGAAATTTTTCAAGGACATTCTAGGATCATCAATGCAAATGTGAATGCTGATTGTCACAGTCTTAATGGAACCACAGGGAAGAGCCCACAGAAAGGATTGGAGCATATGAATAGAAATCAACAACTCCCCTCCTTACCTGACTCTCCAATTGCAAATCTCAGGGGATGGCAGAATATTTGCTCATTCATCCTGAAAGTGTTTACTTAACACCTACAAAGTGCCAAAGTACTGCCTGAGCTGGAATCTAGGGATATCAAGATGTGGGGGGATGACGTGGGGTGGCCACACTTGCCTAGGAAGAATTCACAGTCTAGTTGAGGAGAATGGCAAAGATTAGGCACTTAAATAAATTGTGATAAGTTCCCTGCTACTATTAAGAACAGAATGTAATGCCAGAACAGCAACAAGTTCAGGAAAGGTTTTCTGGGGGTAAGAGAATCTCAACATAGATGGTAAAGATAAGTTCAAATTAACCTAGTCAGAGGGAAATGTATTAATTATAATTTTTAGTTGCAAGCAACAAAATTTAAGGCTCAGAGATTAAGTTGGAAAGGGGTTTATTGTTGTTATTATTAATATTATTAATAATACCTAACATTTATTTATGTGGCACCTATTATGTGTCAGCTATTGTTCCAATAACATAGCACATATATTTAACTCTTAAAGTCATCCTTGGAAATAGGCACTATTATTATCCCTGTTTCACCTAAGAAGAAATTGAGTAATGAAAATCATGTCACTTTTATTAAATTATACAATTCATAATTGAGAAGGAGAGGATTTGGAGTCGAGCTGTCTGGCCTTGAAGTTCCTGTTCCTGCTGTCCCTGTCAGAAAATAAGATAATGTCCTGTTCCTTCCTTCTTGTGTCCCAACCTCCTGAGCCAAATTGTGATGGCCAGAGCCTGTATCATGTGACTTTGTCTTAACTGCAAGGGAGGTTTACAATGTAGTAAGGAGCTGTGGTGATGTAGTGCCTAAGGCATTTGACTCTTAACCAGTAGGTTGGCAGTTCAAATCCACCAGCCACTCCACAGAAGAAAGGTGGGGGAAATCTACTTCCATAAAAATTCACCACCTTGGAAACCCAATGGGGGTTGCTATGAGTCAGAACAAACTTGATGGCAGTGAGTTTTTTGTTTTGTTTTGTTTGTTTATATACATTCTCATCTCCTACACAACAAAAAAGGAGTCCCTGGGTGGCACAAATGGTTAAGTACTTTACTACTCGCTTAAGTTTGGTGGTTTTAACCCATCCAGAGGCATCTCAGAAGACAGACCTGGTGATCTGCTGCCAATCGTCACGAACAGGCTTTAAAACTCTACACATTTCTACTCTGCCTACATGGGGTCACTCTGAGTCAGAATTGACTAGATGGTAACTAACAGCAACAATGAACAAAATGGTCTTTAACCAGTACCATATCTCAAAGTTTAACCCACACTTAGAATAAGATCCAGATGCCAGGAAGCCAAAACCAAACCAAACCAAACTCACTGCCATCGAGTTGATTTCAACTCATAGCCACCCTGCCTTGGGCTTCCAAGGCAGTATCACTTCAGAAGCAGAAGGAGTGATAAATATCAATGACAAGGGGAGGAATATTCCAGGGACAGAAAGACATTTGCAAAGGCATAAGGGGAACAGAAAGCACGGATGATTCAAGAAAGTGCAGCAGTTGACTCTGACCAGCACTTAAAATAAAAGTTTGAGACAAGTAAGAGATAAAAGTACAAATAGAGCAAAGTCAGATCATGAAGAACTTCATATGCCATTATAAAAACATTGAATTTTATTCCTAGGGCAATTGGCTAAGGAGTTTTAAGCAAAGGAGAGATGCAATCAGATTTGTCATTAGAAAGATTCTGCTGGATGCAAAGAATGAAATCAAGAGACTAGGACATTATTGCAGTCATTCAGAACATGACCATATAATTCATTGTGTCCAAATTGTGACTTACTTAAAAGTGAAAGTGAATGATCTGAATTACACTGAGAAACAAGCATTGTGGTCATCACATTTTGGGCAAACAGAAGGGCAAGAGGAAGAAATGGAAGAAGAAAAATTCTTTGTGAGTATTTTCACCAATCATTAATCTAGACACTTCAAATACATTAAATACATTATATCCTTTATGCTTCAAAAGGAGGTATTCATTTATCCTCATCTGATTTATGGGGAAACTGAGGTTCATTGAGGTTAAGTCTGTTGTCCAGGTTTTCGCAGTTAGGAAAGCAAAGAACTCAGATTCCCATCCAGTTCTATCAAGGCCAATACCATACACACCCTCTGTTCTATCCATCTGGCTCATTTTCTCATCCCATCTCCAAAAACGTATTGTCCATCTGCTATGAATTAGCAAGGTGGTTAAGAATTTACTATGGAAGCAGATAAGTATAGGTCTGAAGACTGGCTACACCATTCCAAGTGAACTGAAGCAATTTTCTTAGCCTATGTCTTATTTTGGGAGCTCTGGTGGCATTGTGTCTAAGACATTTGACATTAACCAGAAGGCTGGTGGTTCAAACGCACTAGCCACTCCTCAGAAGTAAGAGTAGGCAATTCACTTCTGTAGTGACACTGCCTCAGAAACCCAAGGAGGGACCACTGTGAGTCAGATCCAACTCAAAGGCAATGAGTTTGGTTTGGTTTATGTCTTATTTTCTACAAAATTAAACCATAATAGTATCTACTTCAAGATTTACGGTGAGAATCAAATGAGACAGAGTATACAAAGAGCTTAGCACAGAGCCATGTACACAAGTATTTAATGTAGAGTAGCTCTCACTTTACTGAAATATTTGGTATATTAATTGGTATAAAATAAAACAGAAGTAACTAAAACAAAGGAGCCATGATGGTGCAGTGGTTAAAACTCCTAGCAGCTAACCAAAAGGTCAGCAGTTCAAACCCATCAGCCACTTGATGTAAGAAAGATGTGGTAGTCGGCTTCCATAAAATTACAGCCTTGAAAACCTTATGGGGCAGTTCTACTCTGACCTATATGAATCACTATGAGTTGGAATCTACTCGACAGCACACAACTAAAAGAAAAGACTATGTCCTTAACTAGGGCTAAGGCTGTTCTATCCTGGCTTGTGATTGGGAATGAGAGCAAAGCTAGGTTGTCTAGTGGGAAGACCTTTGCACCAGTCATTCTAGGGGAAGTCAGAGAAATGAAGTGGAGGTTCATGTACCCTACGTCATCCACAAAAAATAGGCCAATAGATTATGTCTAGAAGTGTAAGTTCATTTCTAGAGCCACACTTCAGAAGAGATATTTGAAAACAGAATTCAGGGAGAAGAAAAAGGCTATGTTACTACAAGGATGAGATGAATGAGTGTAAAACCTGAACTTATTCAAGTACAAGAGGGAAGGAACTGATATGAGGCTATTCTCACCACTTATAATATCCTTGTATGACTAATGAAGCTCCAGATTTCAAAGAACTGACTTCCCAGAGTACTTTTGAAATAAATTTTGTTCCTTACTTAGATTCTGTCTATTCTTCTATTATTCTATCTCTTGTGGGTCCATACCCATTTGTTCATTTATTCTTTTTGAGAAATTGTTCTGTGCCAGTAATGAGTTGGCATTGTGCAGGATAAAAAAGGTGATCAAATATGAAGTCTGCCCCAAGTCATATATTGGTTTCAATGATGGAAATAAAATGTACCCAGAAATATGTGAAATTCAATACAAAAAAAAAGCACAAAGTGCCATAAAAGTGGAATAGGTAAAGAATTAGGACATTTCAGAGGGAAAAAAGAACCTTCTCACCTAGAGGGAACTAGGGAAGACTTCATGATGGCCTGACCTTGGCCTTGGAGGTGAAAGTTGGTGGATAGGAGAATGAAGATGTAAGAGACTCCATGACCAAAGACTTAAAGAAAAAGAAACCAGCAGTATGTGTAAAGAACAGTTGCTCTTGAAATGGCTCCTCAAACATGTTCATCAACAGATGAATGGATAAATAAAATATGGTACAAACACAATGGAATATTATTCAGCCACAAAGAGAAATTAAATCCTTATGCACAGCACAACATGTATGAACTTTGACCGCATTATGCTGAGGTGAAATAAGTCAGTCACAATGGGACAAATATTGTGTGATTCCATTTATATGAACTATATAGGATAGGCAAGTATGTAGAGAACCAAGCTTATTAGCAGGTACCAAGGGCCAGTGAGGAGGAGGGGCAAAAAAGGGGACTCACTGAGTAGGGACATTGACATTTTGTTAAGGGTGATAGGAAATTTTAGAAATGGATAGTGGTAATGGTCTAACAATTTGACAAAAATAACTCATGTCATTGAAATGTACATGTAAGTAATGTTGAAATGGCAAAAATAAATAAATAAAATATTACATATATATTTATTTACCACAATTTAAAAAAAAGGTCTCTGGCTTTCAGCAGTCAACACAAAAGAAGCAACCACCATTCCTTGCACTGCACTTTGGGTTGGCTGGCTGTGAGATGTTACAAGTAGATTTGTCACTCATGATTTTGTGCACTTCCTTAAACGGACATGGAAACTAGACAAGATTATTAAGAAGCCACACATGATCACCAGCTGCTTTCAGATGTTGTTAACATATTTCAAATGCCACTTCCAGCTCATGTTCAGTGGCTAGGAAAACTGACATAGCCCTTCAAGCAAATGGTCCACAGAGATTTCTCATCTTCTTTCTGAGATAGCCCAGCTGAGTTTACATATCAAAGTACTTCTTACTAAAACTCTTCAAATTCAGAAACTGATTTATTAACAGTGCATCTTTATTTATGGAAAGAAAAATACTAGATCATTCATTACAGTTTCAAAAAGCTTTCAAATTCATTATCTAAGTTACATAGAAACCTAAAGGTTTGGAAGGTCAAACCAAACCAAATCTGCTGTCATTAAGTCAACTCCAATTCATAGTGAACCTATAGGACAGGGTAGAACTGCCCTATAGGGTTTTCAAGGCTGTAAATCTTTATGGAAGTAAACTGCCTCATCTTTCTTCCAAGAGGCTGGTGTCTTTGAACCACTGACCTTTGGTTAGACCACTGCACCACCAGGGCTCTTTGTTAGGAGAGTGGGACTGTTATTTTCATTTCACTGATGAATAAATCAAAATCCAGAGAGTTTAGTAACTTGTCAGAAATCACACAGTTAATATAGACATAATGGGACACAACTTTCAACGTTCTGATCCCCACTCCTATACTACTACTCACAACATTGTCAAACCTGTGTAAGAAACAGATGAGGCTGAACCTGACCTTTGTGCTGTAACCTGCATCCATTGTTCACTATATCAATGACAATCATCCAATAAGCAAGGTATGAGGTTTACAAAAACATTGTGAACACATGATATCCTTGGTGTCTCTCTTTTTCCCCAGCAAGAAGGATTTCAGAATTAAGGTTTTGAAGGGAAGGTTCTTAGCTATCTTTTATCACTTACCCATCCTTTCATGTACTGGTCTTTGGGGCTTTGCTAGAGACCTTTATAACACTCAGACAGAAGAACCTAGATGGTTAGCCTATTTTAAATGAAACATACACACACATTACATTAGCAATGATTTTGGTTTCTTTGTTTGTATGTTTGTTTCTTAATACATAAGGAATTAAAGAAGTTTGAATTGCTGCAGGTCCCAGCTCAGGGTCAATGGAACATTGTTAAAGGTCTGGGAGACCATTCTAGTGACCAGGCTTTGTTGCTGCTTTATCAGCAATAAATGTCCCTGGTCCCCACTCTAATATCCATCATTTCCATGATTCACCCATTCTCCTCTTGCTCCTGCTAACAAATTTCTGCCTAGTCTCCTTCCTTCAATTTTCCCAAGTTTCTTACTCATGGCTTCTGTCACCTTAGACTTTTACTAACTCTCATTTACCTTTGTTTACTATGGCCTCTGCCCTCACTACTTACCACTGTCTTTCTCTCTGTGTCCCACTCAAGTTCACTGAGTTCAGACCTAATTGGTTAATTTGGTGATCTATATCTTTTGTTGAACATGTTTATTATGCTAAGCCCTTGCCTGCTTTAAGGAGCTCTGGTGGTGTGGTGCCTCAGGCATTTGACTGCTAGCCAGAAAGATGGAGGTTCAAACCCACCAGCCACTCCATAGAAGGAAGACTGGGCAATCTACTTCTGTAAAGATTTACCACCTTGGAAACCCAAAGGGGGTCACTATGAGTTGGAATTGACTCAATGGTAGTAAGTTTGGTTTGGTTTGGTTTTGCCTACCTTAGAGCCAGGTATCCACCCCTCAGTCAGTCATCTGCAATTAACCTGCTAAGGTTAGATACGTAATTATCCTAAGAGGAAATAGTGGATTGGAGAGTGCTTCATAAACCCCTCTCTGATAAAATTAAAACGGGTGGTACAAGCAGTTAAACATGTGACTACTCACTAGCTGAAAGGTTGGCAGTTCAAGCCTATCCAGAAGTATGTCGGAAGCTTCCAGAAAGTCTTGAAAACCCTACAGAGCTGATGTACTCTGCACATGTGAGATCTCCACGAGTTGGAATCCACTTGAGAGCAACTGTTGTTGTTGTTGTTGTGTGCCGTCGAGTCAAACCCGACTCATAGCGACCCCTCCTTGGGTTTCTGAGGCAGTATCACTACGGAAGTAGGATTGCCCAACCTTCCTTCCGAGGAGTGACTGGTGGGTTAGCAGGCAACTGTCTTAGCCACTATGCTACCAGAGCTCCCTGAGAGCAACTAACAACAATATATTTATATTGAGCCTAGAGGAAAATTGGTCAGGAGGGTAAAAGAGTGGCAAAATTCTAACACTGAGAATAACAAAACATCCATTATCAGACTGTCTTGACATCATTCACTGTGGATCTACCTAAGGGGTCACAGGAAAACCGAACTAAGACAAAAATGGGTAGGTTCATTTTCAGAAGACAAAATTAATGTTTTAGGGAAGAGTAGGGAAATAGTGCACTATATATTTTTTCTATGCCTGAGATAATGAGAATGTAGACTTTGGAGACAGACAGACAGACAAGATTAACTCTGATTGGGCAGACCTCATTATTAACAATCTTACGTTAATATTTGGTAAATGCTTAATAGATAAGGCTGGGGGATCCTTTGATATTTATATTTATATGCTCATGTAAATAATTTATCCTTGTGAATAATTTGCACAGTGAGTTTTTGAGTGGGTGTAAGTGTAAACACACTGGAGTCTCTGGAGTGCCTTGGGTACAATAAATAAAAATGTATGAGGAGAAACAAAAATTTTAAAGCAAGTTTTATCTCTTTTTAGAAAACAAGGCATATCATTTCCTCATTCGAAAAGTCATTTTTGCTCATGATGGAAATATGTTGAAAACATAGAAATGTAAAAACTGAGGGAGGGAATCACTTAACATTCTGCTTTGGAAAAGAAAAAAAAAAAAAAACACTGTTAACATTGCAACATCTTTTATGACTGTTTTTCCCATTTCTGTTTTGTTTATTTATTTTGCATAGATGTTATCTTACTGAATATATAGTTCCTTATGCTGATTATTTGCCTTTGAAATTATCCCATTATCTCCTATGTCACATAAACTGTTCATATTTAATCATAGTCAATGTCTGTGTGGAGCCCTAGTGACCAGTGAGTGGTTAAGTACTCAGCTGCTAACCAAAACTGGGAAGTTGGAGCCCACTAGTTACTCCACAGGAGAAGACTATGGCCATCTGCTTCCACAAAGATGTACAGCCTTGGAAATCCCATGAGACAGTTCTACTCCGTCTGATAGGGTCACTATGAGTCTGAATCAACTCTGCAGGAATGAGTTTTAATTTAGTTTTTGTAAGGTCTGTGCAAATTCAGTAAGTGGATATGTCTTAATTGCTCAGCATTTCTCTATAGCTAATAGGCAATTGGGCTTTTTTGTCGTTGTTCTTTTGTTTTTGCTATTATAATTTATGATGCATTTTTAAAAATTATAGTACACATCTTTATATCTCTCTCTGATAATTTCATGAGGCTAGACTGAGAAAAGGAGCTCTGGTAGCATAGTGGCTAAAGCACTTGACTGCTAACCAGAAGGCTGGCGGTTCAAACCCACCAGCCACTCCTCGGAAGGAAGGTTGGGCAATCCTACTTCCGTAGTGATACTGCCTCGGAAACCCAAGGAGGGGTCGCTATGAGTCGGGGCCAACTCAACAGCACATAACAACAACAACAACAACAACAGACTGAGAAAAAGGGATTCCGATGGCATGGTTGTTAAAGCCCTCGGCTGCCAACCAAAAAATCAGAGGTTCAAGCCTACCAGCCTCTCAGTGGGAGAAAGGTAAGGCAGTCTGCTTCTGTAAAAATTTATAGCCTTGCAAACCCTGTGGGCAGTTCTACTCTGTTCTAATGGGTCACTATGAGTAGGAATTGACTCAGTAGTGAGTGAGTGAATGAGATTGATAAAATAAACAAATCTCCTTGTGGGTGGATCAACATTACATATACTAATTTTTCAGTCTCATTATAACACTCCAGGATTCTATGCAGTTCCAGTGATTCTTCTTCACCTTCCCTGAAACTTCTCCCCATTATCCCATTCTATCCAATGAAATGACAGAGAAAAAAAAAAAAAAAAATGACCTACTGCCACTTGACAGCCCACAATTCTTATGTTCTCCGACTTCTTGAGAGCAATAAGAAAAAACGCCTCTAACTGTGACTATTTACCAGGAAGAAACAAGTTTATAACAAATGACCCTGAACTTTTTGTAGAAAAGTTTTAAGATTGAGCATTGGTATTCCCAGGAGGGGAAATAAAAAGTCTTATATCCAACATTTTTCACAGGTGGCTATCTCAGAGTTCCTCAGCTGAAGAAAGAATGCTCTATCCTCCAATGGGAAAGAGAAGTGAAACCAGGGCCTACAAACAATAACAGTCAAATAACAGCTATCAAGACGATAATAGCTAGTATTTGACTGTTTACCACATGCCAAGCATTATCTTAAGAACTTTACAGTCATTCTATCAGCAATCCTCCTATGAAGTTTATCATTTTTTATCTATGTTACAAAGGAGAACCCCAAACAGGAATTCCTAGATCCCACAGCTAGTTGGGTAGTGAAGCTAATTTGACTCAAAAGCCAGCCTTTTACATCTTAACAGTGACAGTTTAACATACAAAAGATAAAGAGCTTAATCCACTTCCTTCAAAGATGATGATTAGGAAAAAGAAGAAACGGAGAAGAAAATTCATATTCACTAAAACTTGATAGGTTCTTCTATGTGTTAGCTTTCTATCCTTACTGTAATAAGTTACCCCAAACCTAATGCTTAAAACAACATAAGTTTACCAACTAAAGTTTCCATAGGTCAGAAGTCTAGCACCTGTGTGATTGAGTTAAAATCAAGGTGTCAGCATGACTGCATCCCATTCTGCAAGCTTTAGGGAAGAATCTGTTTTCTTGCTTTTTCCAGCCTTTAGAAGTCTCTTGTGTTACTGGTTCATGGCTCCCTTTCTTCATATTCAAAGTCAGGTTTGACAGTAAGTTGAGTCCATCACATGTCATGTCTCTCTGAACCTTCTCCGACTGTCACATCCCTTTTTAACTGCAGCTGGAAAAAAGAAAAAAAAAAAAATTCTGCCTTTAAAAACTCATGGGATTAGATCAGCCCTACGTGGATAATCCAGGAAAATCTCTCCATTTTGAAGCCTATAAGGTTAATCACTTCTGCAAAGTCACTTTTTCCAAGTAAGGTAGCATATTCACAAGTTCCAGGAATTAGGGTGTAGACATCTATGGAGAGTGATTATTTGCCTACAAAACCCTGAGTGTGCCACTTCATTTATTCTTCCTGGGAAACCCAAAGTTAAGTGTATTAGTTATCTCTTGCTATGTAACAGTTACACCAAAATTTAATGGCTGAAACCAATATTTATTGTATTCCAGTTCCCTCACAGGATCAGAAATCTGGGTCAGACTTGGATCTTCTGTTTCAGGATCTCTCACAAGGCTGCATCAAAGGACCACTTTAGGCTGTGGTGTCATCTGAAGGGTTTAACTGGGAAACAGATCCACTTTCAAGATTAATATGGTTATTAAGGCAGTACTCGGTTGCTCATGACACAGTTCCTTATGTGGTGAAAAATATGTGAGACTGTTACTACAAACTATGAAGTAAGCACAAGTGCAGGCAGTCCCTGGGTTATGAATGTCTAATGTATGGACAACTCCTGTTGTTGTTGTTGTTGTTGTTTGCCTTACCCTTTAATGTAGGGCAAAACAGGAACAGACTGGAATTTTAATGTAGGGCAAAACAGGAACAGACTGGAATTTTTACAATTTGATTGATTCACCATGGTAACCAGAATGGAAAAAATTACAGGTCAAAACCCTAGAATGGGAGACTCAGAAGCTCTTTCATTAACATGATGTATGAGATTGAATTAGTGGCAGGACTGTGGAGAGCCACATACATTCAAAATGCTGTGGTTGACCATCATCTTTGAGCAGGACACTGCTGTCTTTGAAGCCTTGCTTTAATGTTATGTAAATTTGCCCTAACTATTTAACAATTGAACCAACACTTACATGCAACAAAATCATCATCACAATCATCTTCACTCACTGCATGTGCAACTTTTAAATCACTGAAAAGGCTTTAAGCTTTTCTTGCACTAATGTAAGGCTAAATAAGAATAAACCAAAAAAAACCAAATCACTACCATCTAGTCAATTCCAACTAATAGCGACCCCCATTGGGTTTCCAAGGCTGTAAATCTTTACAGAAGCAGACAACCTCATCTTTCTTCCATGGAGTGGCTGGTGGTTCGAACCACTGACCTTTTGGTTAGCAGCTAAATGCCTTCACCACTACACCACCAATAACTATGCACCTGTTCCACGATCTACAAATTCTTGAAGACATTGTTAGGAATGGAGCTCGTTTGTAACCCAAGGGCTGCCTGTAAACCTATGCTAATCTTGCTTACTGTATACTTCTCTCTTTCAGGGGCTGAAAATTTGAAAAGAGGCTTTGATTCTGTAGGAAGATACTGTGGGGTTGGTGGAGAGAAAGATGCCAACCGTATCTAGAAGGAGAATCTTTGATGTTGTGAGAAAAGATAAAATTTTTCCCTAAAGATTAGTAAGTAATTAATTTGGTAATCCCACACTGCTTCTTTCCATACACTTTGGCCAAAACAAGTCACATGACTGAAATGAAAGTAAAAGGACAGGGATGTATGTACATTCTGCGTCCAGAGGAAGAATCTGCAAAGTCACAGGAAGAGACACAGGAAGAGGTGAAGAATCGGGGCAATAATTCAAACTCCCACAATATTATTACTCACATTTTACAGATAAAGAAATTGTGGCTCAAAAAATCTGTCTGACTTGCCCGAGGTCACAGGACTCAAACATAGACTTACCTGCCTTCGAAATTCATTCTCCATTTTTTCAAACCACAAGACTTAAGATGCATTCTTTCTGAATCATTTCCCTTCAAATAAAGTAGTTCACAAATTGGCATGTAACATTTTTTTTGCAAACAGTTGTCAGAAATTCCACTTTGCTCTTCTGCCTCCTGTTTGACTTTATCAGCCTAAATCTGTAGCATGGGCAAAAGTATGGAGATGAAATTGGCTCTGAAAATGAGAAAATAGATTTTCTTGCCATGCCTTTGCATTACTAATGGACCTAGTCTACGGCAATCATGGCTTCACCTGGAAGAGTGCACACAGCCTCCATGAATAATCCATATTCCTTACACATTCTGCTCCCTGCAGTGCTGACTCAGCACTCGTTCTCCTTCCACTTTCTGCAATGCATCAACAGCAGATCGGTCAGGTGGGATGTAAGAACACAAGACTCTGAACATGTGTTTGAATACTGAGGGTTGACAAGGGATTTAGGAAGCTAATTAGAGCTTAAAATCAGACTCTGGCCATACCTTACTGTGGACCTCACATTACCTTCAGGATAAAGCCCAAACACTTTTATGTGGCATCGTTACCTATCATGATATGACTATTACCCATCTTACCAGACTCTTATTGCATTGCCCTTCAACTTAACCACTTTCCAGCACCTCCCTCACCCTCAACTCCAGCTATACGAAACAATTTATATCTCCCCAAAAAAATCAAACTCACTGCCATCGAGTCAGGTCCAACTCACAGCAACCCCTCCTTGGGTTTCCGAGGCAGTGTCACTATGGAAGTAGATTGCCCAATCATCCTCCCAAGGAGAAGGCTGGGTTTACATCTCCAGCCTTCTGGTTAGCAGTCAGATTTATCTGCATCCTTTACATTTGCTTGTCCCTTTTCCTAGAAAGCTTTCTCCTTTTCATACTTAGCAAAATTGAATTCCTTCTTTCAGATGTAATTCAGGACTCACCTTTTCCAAAAAGCCATTCTTAACCTGACCCTCACCCTGGATCCCAGCTCACTCAGGATTAGAGGTTCCTTGCTTTATGAAACATTTTACTCTTCCATCATAACCATATCAATCCATATGATAATTATTTATTTGTCTGTTTATCTCAAATATACTGAACTCTTTAAATGGAATGATTCTTTGGCTCCCAATTTACATTTTTCTTAGCTCAGTGCCCAAACTCATTGCCATGAAATTGATTCCAATTCATGGTGACCCCATGTGTTACAAATTAGAACTGTTTCATAAGGTTTTCCTGGCTGTAATCTTCACGAAACAGATTGCTAGGCCTATCATCTATGCCATCACTGGGTAGGCTCAAACCGTTAACCTTTAGATTATTAATCAAACTCAAACTGTGCCACTGAGGGACTTTCATCACAGTGCCCCATATTCATTAAATAGTGGAAGATGTTGGAAAATGAATGGAAGGGAAAGCAAGGGAGAAATAGAGAAGGAAGGGAGGGAGAGAAGGAAACAAATAGAGAGGGTAGGAAGGAAGGGAGGGAAGGAGGAAGAGGAGGAGGGAGAGAGGCAGGAAGAAAGAAGAAAGAAAGAAGGAAGGTGGGCCAAGAAGGGAAAAAGAGAGAGAACAACAAAATATATACATATATTAGTGAGAAAGTACTTTGTAAATTGCACATGGCCACATAACTGTAAGAAGATTCACCTGTTTTCATCTAGAATATTTTCAAGTGCACGACTTAATATTCTTGGGGTAAGTTTTTTCTTTAAGTCCTTCCACCCCAACTAGTTTAGAGCTACCAACATCCTTTGTAAATTCAAGCAAGTAAACTTTTTAAAGAGTGTTGCCTCTAACCAGCTTCTCAGTGTGCTCCAGCACGATCAATAACCAATCCAAATGACAAATTAATGTTAAATACAGTTTGAAGAATGGTAGGAAAAAACATAGTAGGAGAGAATTAGCAGACAGTCTCTCCAGAATTGTGGCCTCACGAAGTGTTTAAGGAGCCTGCTGTGATTCAGTGGAGAAGGGGCAAAAGGATGAAGAAGATAGACTGCGGGTTGGTTACCAGATGATCAGTAATCTGACAGGTGGGAGTGCCCTCTAGAAAACGCAGTTCTCATTTCTGTTGTAGAAATTGGTCTTCCGAATCAACCTGAACAAGTTTCCAGGCAGTAGTTCCAAATGCCAATTGCTGCTATTTTCACTTCAAAACCACAACTGACTATGATTGCTTGATAGTTTTGAAGCTGTCTTTACACTCTAATAATTGCACTTTCAGAATCGCACCTGAGGCATTTCCATACACGATAAGCCTCTTAATTGATGTTTTAGTATAATTACTTGGAAAACACATCTTTGAAAAGAATAGTTTGAATAGAAGAGAGATAAAATATGTTCTAGGATTAGGATTATTCTTTGCCTTTGCCATCATCACAGTAACTGCTTCTTTCCCCCGGTCTCCCCTCAAAAAAAAAAAAAAGTTGACAGCTTCATGACTTCAAGAATTTGCTAAAACTCCAGAAGTTTTCTCTTAAAAAGAAAAAAAAAATCCCTATTTTACTTCTTTCCTGTGAAATCACAAAACATAAAGCTAGGAAGGGGAGATGCAGTTGTTAAGATTTGAGGTTAAAGCTCCTACCCTTGTTCTAGCCCTAAAAAAGCATTTCGATTTGAGTGAAACTAGGAATGGATTTAGAACAAAGAGACTGTACTTAACATTTATTAGTTGAAATTCTGATTTGATTGATTTTGGTTTTGATTTTTTATTGGAAAAAATAAGACAACAATTCATTTTCACTGGTCTATTTAAGAACACAGTCAAATTTTATTTTTTATTTTTAAAAAAAAAAAAGCAAGGCAGATTAGTAAACTATTCTGTATTGCTTAAACTCACTACCATGAGTCGAATCTGAGTCATAGTGATTCCCCCACCTTGGGTTTCCGAGGCATTATCTCTACAAAAGTAGATATTGCCTAGTCTTTCTTCTGAGGACTAGCTGGTGGGTGTGAACTGCCAGTCTTCTGATTAGCAGTCAAATGCCTTAGGTACTACACCACCAGATCTCCCTTAATATAATTTGAGAGCTAGAATTAGTTGAGTGGAGCCAGGAAAGAGTAAACAGGGCATGCTAAAAGGATCTCTCCTCAAAAGTATATTCTTATCATTTATAAATATCAGACATTGCTTTGATTAAAATAAAGTTTTTTGTTTATTCAAAACGTCCACTTTTCAAAGAGCCTTCCTGTACTATCCCAGCAGAACCAGTCCCCGCCTGCTCTTTGTTCGTGCTAGAACCCTCATCTCCTACAGCACTTGAGTCATTTTTACCGGTCTGTCTCTGTTAGCAGAAGCGGAAGCTCTTCGGGGGCAGAAGACATATCTTCTTTTCATTTTTATGTCCCTAGATTATTAATTATTCTCAATATGGTGTGATGCAACATGAATTTATTTTATCTTCTTAGTTTCCATTAACTGTAGTTGAACAAATCATTCTTTCCAATCTGTTTACAATGTCTTGGAGAGATTTTATTTCCAGTCATTTTTCACTACTTAGAGTGGAGTTTAAAACTTTAACCTCAATATGGATTTAAAATTCATTTCTTCTCCTTTTCTGAAGCTCAGCCTTGGGCTCAGAGTTTTTGTTCATGCTGTTTCTCTGACCAGAATTCACTTTCCAGGCAAGACCTTTTGTCTTTTCCTAACTTGTCTGATGCCTAAGAGGGTTAATTCTTCATTATCGATACTGCAACATACCCACTGAATAGAATATATTTGTCAATGTATTTACTATGGCATCTATGCATATGTGTGTGTGTGTGTGTGTGCATATGTATATATTTCTCTCTCTGTTATTGCATAAATAGAATAGTAATAATTGTGAAAACAACAGTACATATAATACTTATGAGTCTTTGGTACAAAGAACTAATTCACTCAGCTGCCCACTGAAAGGTTGGAGGTTGCAGTCTACACAGAAGTGTCTCAGAAGGAGTGAATATTGACCAGTGAGATAAAATAAGTTGGAAGAAGTCAAGCAAATAAATTTTCTCTCTTCTTTACCTGTCCTGGAATTCGGAAGCCTAGGTTCATTGTATAGCCTCCTTGGAAAAGTTTCATGAGGCCAGGGGACCCAAATGCTGAGATCGAGGATTACTACTTGTGATGTTTCTGAAGCAATGAATAACAAATAATACATCACTTTGCTTTGGTTCCCAAATTTCAAAACATGGAACATGCATTGAACATATGACACTATGTCTATAGCAGCTAGAGTACATAGGTCTTGTATCAAGAGGTGAAACTAGGTGTGATTGCTTTCATTATCACCCCCAGGGATTCACTTGCAGAATTTGTGTTTCCTGCTCCCAAAACTTTGGTCTTGGGAATGGGAAACACCACTAACAAGTAACTCAGTAACACTTCCAGTGAACTAGAAACATTTTGATAATGACCTGGCTACTTCAGCCTCATCCTTCAAGTGGGCCAATAAGCAAAGAAAAAGTTATTACATAATGAGGGCAGGGAAGATTCTATGTGGAACTTGGGGGATTCACTGGAGAGTCTCTTAATATTTCTATGTCAAGTAATAACCAGAGATGGGCAATTACAGTAACCACAACCAAATAACACTAGACAATAAATGGCTTCAACCCATCAGGGATGAAGGTCTGTTACCCTATGAGGCAACTAACTGGACCAGGTGAAGTACTGGCCAAGGGTAAAGAAAATATAGAATTATAGAAAAAGGAGTTAAGGTTAGACTGTAGTCTGTTTCCCATAATTCTTCATGCCTTAAGTAACCCAGGACATTATGGACAGTGACCACCTGGAAAATTCTATTAATGAATTGACCTGTACCTTCTCTCTGTGTGTGGGAATAAGGGCACCTTGTTTTCAAAAAACTTTTAGTGAGCTCCTATATTATAGTTTGGAAGCCAGAAATAATGGGAGGACAGGGGTAGATTAGAATGGCCCAGAAGCTGAATGTATTGCATGTCTTAGGTGAGCTTCAGATTCCCTTGACTTAACCTACCTCGTGGGTTCTTGGGTATTTGTTTTTCCTTGGATGTTTGCTACTTCTTAAGGCTAAAATGCATTTGCTCAAGAAAATTGATCCTCTTCCATGAAACACAACACACAGCCAGGTTGACAAGCCACGTGCCCAATGTCTCTGGTTCCTGCCACACAAGAAGATGTGGGATCTGGCTTCCCAGCAGCTTCTTCAAGAGTCAAATAATGCAACTGGAAATTCAGGGTAGTTAATAGCTTGTGAGGTAAATTTCTACCAATGGGCAAAAGATTTGTTGTTGTTGTTATGTGCCATCGAGTCAGCCCTGACTCATAGTGACCCCTCCTTGGGTTTCCAAGGCGGTATCACTATGGAAGTAGATTGCATAAAACATAGTTAAGCAGATAGTAGTCTCAGAAAATATTGAGAAATTAAACATGTCTTCTGATAAGAGCTTTTAAGGTAGTTATTTGCAAACTATCCATTTTAATTTAGTTACATTGTTCAAGACCACTTCATGAGCACCTACCACGTGTCAAAATTTTTAACATGTTATCTCATTTAGTGCTACAAATTGCCTAGTGAGGTAAAGTCAATATTATACCCCCATTCTATCAGTGAGAAAAGTGCAGCCCAGAGAGGCAGAACTACCACTTGTCTGTCAGTTTGTCATACTATGGTGGCTGTGTATTGCTGTGAACCTGGAGGCTATGCCCCCGGTACTTCAAATACCAGCAGGGTCACCCATGGCGGACAGGTTTCAGTGGAGCTTCCAGACTAAGACAGACTTGGAAAAAGGAAGTGACCATCCACTTCCCAAAGAGCTGGCCAGTGAAAACAGTTTGGGTTGATAAAATTGCACAGTGCTTACTTATTTTGTCAGCATTGAATGCGCAGTAGGCTATGAGTAATTGTTTAAGATTCTTGACAAAAGAAATATGATTTGAATATACTTGAGGAAAAGCCATCTTGCTGCAGAGTGTAGGGTAAAGAATACAAATGAATGAGACAAGCAGTTAAGAGATGGTTATAGTAGTTCAGAAAATGAGTAATAAGGCTTCCCAGGGATTCATTAACTGTCTTTTCAGATCTCAGATTATAGTATGGATATGAATGAGATTACTATACAAGTGATCTTCAAAAAACAAAAAAAAAGCAGGTCTCCTTCTCATTCCTAAAAAAAAAATGCATAATAAAAGGTTTTCAGTAGATAAAGAATTCTAGATAACAGCCTTTCAGGGAACAAAAGGCAGAAATCTAGATCCCTGTAGCAAGGGATTGCTAGATGCCATCTGATAAACATTTCCCCTTCTTTCATTGTAAAGAAATTGTTTGATATTGTTTGAGATGGCAATGAGCCCAGCTAAAAGACTATATTTCCTAGCCTTCCTTGCACCTGGGAATGGTAAAATTAAAAAAATCTGAGCAGTGAGATGTAAGGAGAAATGCTGGGTGGAACCTCCAGAAAAGCTGCTTAAAGAAACTGAGTCAGCTAAAGCTGGGCCTTTTTGTCCTGTCCTGCTTCCTCCTATTGCTAGCCCGGAATGCAGATGTGATATTTTTCCAGCATCCATCTTGACATGAAGTGACCTTGAGAATAAAAACAATGTGCTGACAGTAGTGAAGCAGAAAATAGCCCTGCACATCTTTTGCATGAAAGATAAACAATTCTCTTGTTTAAATCACTATTGTTTGGGATTTCCTATTCTATACAGCCAAACCTACTCCTAACTGATACAAGCACATTGCAAAAATAAACCTTGGGAGTCTGGGATTTAGACTCAACTCCCTTAAAGTAATTATTACAGGATCATCTGTGTTAAAGAACCATAGGTAATGTAGATATTATCTAGCCTAAGCCTAACCTCCCACACCCCACAAAGTTCCAGCTACAATATATACTCTATAAAGGCTCCCTCTAGATGACATGGTTGTCAATTCTGCTTCCTTGATATCTCTGCAACACACCTTTTCCATTCCATTCTTGCTCCATTGCCTTAGGTCAGTTCCTCAGAATTTCTGTGCTGAACTATTGCCACAGCTTCCTATCATGTGTCCCAGTCTCCAGTTCTGTCCATGCCCTTCCTACCCATCAACTACTCCCACCCTGCCAACAAGATGCCACCTCTAAACCTTAATCCAAATACATCATCTATTTACCTTTCAAAGGCCCCATATTGCTTGGTAGAAGATTTCTTCTTCAACTTTACCCCACCAATTGCCAATGAGGCACTTACAACTCACGGCAATCTCCTGTGTGTCCAAGTAGAACTGCGCTCCATAAGGCTCTTAGGGCTGATTTTTTGGAAGTAGATCACTACTTCTTTTTTCTGAGGCACATCTGGGTGGACTTAAACCTCCAGCCTTTCAGTTAGAAGTTGAATAAATTAACTCTCTGTACCACCCAGGGACAGCTCTTCAAGTGTATCTCTCCATTACTCACTCCACATACTCCAGGCTCTAGTTTACTTCACATAAGCTCCTGAATGTGCTACACTGCTTCCTGCTTCCTTGTCTTGGCACTGGGATGCTATTTTTTCTCTCAGTCACCTGGCTTACTCTTACCTATATTTAAAGATGTTGATGGGAGCTTTAGCAGCAATTTTCAAAAATTTTATCTCAAAAGAAGAATCTCATCTTAAATATTATGGAGGGCAGCACAACCATTATCTCTATCAATATTTACCATTTTATAAATTTAAAATGAGACTAAATTAAAAATTCACTTACTAACTCATTTAAAAAACATACACATTTCATAGTAACATATATAAAACCTTTCATGAAGAAATAACTATATTTTCCAATGAATTAATGTAAAGAGCACCATTGTGTTACATTTCTGCAAATCTCTCTAATACCTACCTTAATAGAAGACAGGTAAATTTTCATATTTACTTCTGCATTCTATCTTTATATGTTGTTTTAGTTGAAGTATATGAAGAAAATCTAGAGAATTTTATGAATATTTTTCTATGAATCTGAACAGAAATTTAACATAACAATGTAAATCTGACACCATACCAAAGAACTGTTCATACTCTGCTACATTAAAATCTATTGATCAGTCTTGAATGGATATTTTATTCATGCATGATTTTGTAACGTTATGCATCTTGTTGTTGTTAGGTGCCACTGAGTCAGCTCCAACTCATAGCAACCCTATGCACAACAGAATGAAACACTGCCCAGTTCTGTGCAGCCTCACAATATTTGCTATACCTGAGCCCATCATTGCAGCCACTGTGTCAATCCATCTCATTGAGGGCCTTCCCCTTTTTATTGACCCTCCACTTTACTAAGCATGAAATCCTTCTCCAGGGAAAGGTTCCTTCTGACAACATGACCAAAATAGGTCAGATGATGTCTGCCCATTCTCGCTTCCAAGGAGCATTCTGGCTGTACTTCTTCCAGGATAGATTTGTTAGTTCTTTTTGCAGTCCATGGTACTTTCAGTATTCTTTGCCAACACAACTCAAGAGCATCAACTCTTCTTCTGTTTTCCATATTCATTGTCCAGTTCATACACGCATATGAGGGGATTGAAAATACCATGGCTTTGGTTAGGTGCACCTTAGCCTTCAAAGAGACATCTTTGCCCTCCAACATCATGCATAGGTTATTTGAAAAATAGTGGTTTACTGAGTTATGCATATCTACAAAATGTTGATACATTGACTAATCAAAAACCAAACTCACTACCATCGAGTTGGTTTCAAGTCGTAATGACCCCTCCTTGGGGTTCTGAGGTGGTATCTCTATAGAAGTAGATTACCTAGTCTTCCTTCTAAGGAGTGACTGGTGGGTTTGGACTGCCAGCCTTCTGGTTAGCAGCAGTCAAATGTCTTAGGCATTATGCCACCAGAGCTCCTACAATGACTATACAATATATTTTTAAAAATCCCATGTGTTAATATCACCACAAATTTCATCAGAAAAAATATCTCTAGTATTAGGAACTGTCAAGCTCACAGTGGTGGATACTAGTTTTCCAAAATTCTGATTATTATCTGAAATCTCAAATTTTATCATTGACAACAAATATTGTCTGTTTTTCTTGAAGTGATAGGCTTACTTTATTCATGAATATATCTGCCAAATACCCAAACCTGAAAAGCCTCAGTTTTTCTGTAATTTATTTATTAAGTAAAAATGATGTTCCATGAAACAAGTCAGTTAGCTCAGCTAGTCACTTAAACAATTGCATAAGTACTTTTCCTTGAGGCAGCCATTATACTTGAGCATGCAGCAAAAGTACTTTCTGTACATTTCCTACTTTGACATACAGATATTAAAAGGACATGTACAAAAGAGTCAGTATTTAATAAAATTAATATTGATAAATCAAGGACATTCTTAAATAAAACTGGCATTTTTTAATGGTGAATGCAGGTGAAGAATGTAATGACTCCTTGTTCAGCTGGTACCATCACTTTGATTCATGCTAACATGCCATCAGTCTTACCCACCACTGCTTTTGTACCATCAGTGAAAATGTCAATATAGTAAAAAAAAAAAAAAGGAAAATAATGCTTTAGAGATATTATGAAAATAGCTTTTACTTCATAGACTCCCTTAAAAGATATCAGATACCCAGGGGCCTAGGATTCATGCTTTAAGATACAGTCCTCAATGAAATAATCTGATTCTACTTCCCCTCTTGTAAGGGCTGCCTCTTTCTAACTCCTTCGATACAGCTACTATGAAAGCTACTGATTTCTAAGTAACTGTGCTCCATAGGCACATCTGATTGCTCAGGAAGTGAATTTCTTCCCCAGGCATGTTGAACTCAGGTTTCTGGACCTTGGGTAGTTCATTGAAACAATGTCATTTCAGTGTCTGAGCTGTCAGATATAAAGCTTTGGATGAGTCTGTGAAAAATACTTCCTGTCAAAGGGACCAAGAGACAGAGGTAGACAGACCGCGGCAAGAGTGAAGAGGAGATAAGAGATAGACAGTAATCTTATTAATGCTCAAATACCTGGGTCCAATTTTTCCTGAGGCTCAACGGTGTTGCTTCCTTACGTACCATGAACACTCAGTATTCTGCAATAAAAGCCCTCTGGAATGAAACAGTTTAAGTAGGTTTTTCTGTCATTTCCAATTAGCATCTGGAAAAATAATTCTGCCCAAGGGACTTCTCATCTGTGAAGTCTCACTGACTCCACCCCTTCCTGTAAGTAAAATTGATAAAACTGTATTTCCACCAACACTAAGCATCGTACTCGTCTCTATCATAGCATCTATCTCACTGTACGGGAGCTCTGATGGTGTAGTGTCTAAGGCATTTAACTGCTAACCAGAAGGCTAGCAGCTCAAACCCACCAGCCACTCCTCAGAAGGAAGATTGGGCAATTGACTTCCATAGAGATGACCATAGAGATCCCACCTTGGGAACTCAAGGAGGGGTCACTATGAGTCAAATTGACAATGACAGTAATTTTTTTTTTTTTTTTTAATCTCATTGTTCTGTAATCGGTTCTCACTAGGAAGTCCCCCATAATACATAATGCAAGGCCATGGGAAGCAGTAAAAGAGCACAACTTCAAAAAAACTCAAGTCTAAGCAAATTGAATGAATGGGTCAAAACCAAAAACAAAACTCAGGTTGAGGTAAAAGGAAGAAAGAAAAAAATTGACAGGGACCTAAAATTTTGTTCCATTCCTTCCTAAGTCATTTAATCTTTCTGAACTTCATTGTTCCACCTGAAAAATGGCTGGGGCCACAGGCTGAAGGTGAATTAGATGAGACACTTGAAATACCTCCCTTAGTTTTCCTAAGTTATGCAAGTCTACTCTTGGTGGTTTAGTCAGAAACATTGATGTTACGGAGGCCATATCTTTAGTGGTTCTACTAGGAACCATGATAATTACAAAATTTATAAAACTTTTTTTTTTTAATTAGAGGCATTCAGAGGGGCCCTACTGTCCCCCCTTTCTTATTCAACTACTTAATTATTCAGGAAAATTGAAAACGAAGTCTCCCACACCATTAAGTAGAACACACCCAAATGTAAATTTTATGCAACTTCGACAAATCTTTTCCTCTCAGCTTCCTCATCTGTGGGGGAAAAAAAAAAAAAACAGGAAAAATAACATCCCATGGAGTTGTCATAAAGATTAAATGAGACAGTGTTTGTCAAGCACTGTACTAATAGTGTCTGGCATTCGGTAAATAAAATTTAATATTTTACAAGCTTTTCCTTCTCTTCCAGAAACATTATGTACTTCAGGTTTCCTCTCAGGAAGCTCAGATTGAAATAACATTTATAGATGAGCTCACTCAGGCTGAGTGGTCAAGGGCTTGGCCTAAATTCACACAGCTAGTAGCTGCTGTTGCCAGAAGCCCAACATGGACTTCCTGACTCCAAATTCTGTTCTTTCCACTACACCTGCTGTTTCTCCCTACTCAGGCAAACAGCACTAAAGATTGGGGTCAAGTAAGAGAAAAGTAGTTAACTCCTTTCTATGCATATATGCAAGTGAATTTTGTGATGAATTTTTAAAAAATAAAAAAAATGATAAACATTTGAAGATGTTGGAATATGATTTAAATCATGACAACTAGATTAGAAATAACATTTGAATTTCAGACACTTAACTAGCTTGGGGAGTTGGACAAGTCAGTTAGGCAAAACACAGCAATTTCATCACGTGTAAAATGCAAGAATTGTTTCTGTTCCTATAGGGAAGAGGTCGAGCTCATTTCCTGAGCACCCGTGCCCTGACACATTACAAGCATTATCTCACTTAATTCTTACATAACCTTTCCACTTAGGCATAATTACCATTTTATTTTGTTCACAGTTAAGTGAAACATTGGAGCACAGCTGCGTCGCTGAAAGCCTCAGTGGAAGCAGTCTATTGGTGGTGTGGCTAAATCCTTACACGGTAGGTATTATTACCTCTACTTTTTTTTTTTTTTCCTGGCAAGGAAACTGGGATCCAGTAAATTAATTTTTAATTTTGCCAAGGTCACATAATTAGTATCTGTGATTCCCATCATCCCAGACTTTTCCACCTGCCTTAAAATATCATTGTGAGAGACAGTAGAATCAGAGAGAAGAATGAACATGTCATAATGTCCGAAGTCTGGTAACACTGGTGAGAACAGTGGAATAATCCCTGATCTTCAAGTCAGGAGACCTGAGTTTTAAGGTCTTCTTTCACCACTGACTTGCAGTATTGAAACATTTACTTCATTCCCCGAACCTCAGTTTTTCGATCAGTAAAATGGGGCTCCTCAAATCTCAGGCCTAGATGCTTGCCTTACAGAGCTGGTATGAGGCACCAGCAATTGTAAAACTGCTTTGTGCTCTGTAGAGCCTTATCCAGACATGTGCTATTATTATTATTATTATTATTATTATTATTACCATCATTATTACACCATGTTCCTTGGGCAAGGCATTTATATTAAACTGACACAGCACATAATTGGAGTGCTCAAGTTAAATAAATGAAGTCAGCTGTCTGACTCCTTTAAGATAAATGATGTTATTACAACATAATTGTATAACCCCATATAGCTTACTGCAGCAAAAAAGATGTGTATTTCACATGCCCTCCTATAATTACATCCCCATTATAATTTTGCAGTTAGTTGCGATGAGCTCTGGTCATGAAAACATGCCAATTTTGTATGGGATTGAAGTCTGCCTAATTTTAGCAAATTGAGAGTCACACAAAGAAAAGAGATAAATACTATGTTGTTATTTTTCATTAGAGAATTGCTATATTAAGAGGCTGCGATCCAGCTGTGTTTGTTTAAATAAAAGTGTGATTTGAATACCTCCTACAGCTAATGTTCCTGCCAATGAATAAAAGATAAAAACGCGCCTCTTGTTGGATGGGAGTCTCTGTGTTCTAGCTGACTCGGAGATTTATTGTTCCACATAAGGAAGTTGAAAGCGTGGAGGGCAGACCACACGCAGGGGCCTTTTGTGTATTGTTTCAAGCCATACCACTAATAGATTTCTTCCACTGAGGCTCCCAGCAATTCTGCTGTGCTCAAACGCTCCACTTAACTGTGAAAAAAAATAATAATAAAATAGTAATTATGCCTAAATGGCAAATGCAGCCCAGCTCAATGCCACAAGGAAGAAAGTAAACAAGAACAAATACTATTCAGAGAAGGAATGCTATATTTTACAGTCCTTCTGATAATGGACTTAAGCCTCCTTTATTTCCTCCAAATATTCCCTCTCACTGATTACCCACTGCCTCTCTCTCCCCTGAAACTCCCCTAAGAAATTGCAATATTCTCCCTAAATTCACTGCCCTGAAGTCTGGCTATCCAGAAGAAAGAAGCTAGGAGATATCCAAGATGTAGCTACATCAAAACACAAAGCTAAAAGCAACTCAAATGATATTCTGGAATCCTAGCATACGGGGACACAGCAGGATTAAAGTCCCTGCCCTCAAGCAGACCACAGTTTAGAAGTGTATACACAAGACACATATTTCCCATTTGCCAAGACACTTAGTTTGACTTAACAAAAAAAATAAATAAACATGCAAAAGTGCCTTAATCTGGACACTGATTGTTCTGAAATACTCAACTTGAGCTGGACATTCACTTCCCTTAAACACTCAATTTTTTTTCACTCTCCATCTTGCCCTCTAACACAATCATAAAAAATGATTTGTAGTTAAATCAACTCTGACTCATAGTGAGGGACTCCATGTCCGTCAGCATAGAACTGTGCTCCACATGGTTTCATTGGCTGATTTTTTGAAGTAGATCTTGAGGTTTTTTTCCAAAGCACCTCTGGATGGATCCAACCTCCAACCTTTCAGTGAGCAGTTAGCAGTGGCTAACCCAGCCATACCAGCCTTACATACAAACACACACATGCACTATCATCTGTCTAGTACCTCTGGGCATTTCCAAGTGCTGCCTACCCTTCTACCTGACCATCCTTCATTTCCTTACTCATGTAGTGAACTCCACCTAATCTTTATGATTTAATTCAAATATCCTCTCTCAAGACTTCCTTGCACCACCCTATGTTCCAACTGTGAGATGAACATATCTCCTCTCTGGGCCAATAGCACATAGTGCTAACCAGTCACAGTGATTCTTAATGAGGAGGCTGGGCTGGAGAGATGTGCATTATGCTTTTCCCTGCTCATTCTTGGCTGGGAGAGAGCAAAACTCCCTTTTATTTCCTCCTTTACCTTGACCAGTATTCCTCACCAAAGTCACAACAAAGTCCTCAACAAAGTCACAAACATCATGAGAAACTATTACTGATAGGAGCACATTTTTCAGATGTGTTAAGCTTAATTTAAAAAAAAAAAAACCTATAGATGCATTGAGATGTTTGGCTTACTTATGTATCCCCAACTAGACCTTAGAGTGTGAGGACTATGTCTTTTCATCTCTGTATTTTCAGGACCAATAATAGTGCCTCACTCTCCCTCTCTCACTGCAGTCAAGTGGAATCCAACTCATAGTGACCCCTCCTTGGGTTTCCCAGGAAGTATCACTATGGTTGTAGATTGTCCAACCTTCCTTCTGAGGAGTGGCTGGTGGGTTTGAACTGGCCTTCTGATTAGCAGTCAAATGCCTTAAGCACTACACCACCAGAGCTCCTATAACAGTGCCTAGGACTTTATAAATATGTAGTAAATGGATGAATGCATGAATGTTGTTGCTGAAGTTGTTGCTATGTGCTGTGATGTCAGCTCCAGCTCCCAGCAACCTCATGTATAACAGAATGAAATATTGCCTGGTCCTGCCCGATCCTCACAGTAATAGGTATGTTTGGGCCCACTGTCACAGCCAATGTGTCAATTCATCTTACTGAGGGTCTTTCTCTTTTTTTGCTGACCCTCCACTTTATTAAGCAAGATGCCTTTCTCCAGGGATTGGTACCTCCTGATAACATGTCCAAAGAAAATGAGATGGAGTCTTGCTATCCTTGCCTTTAAGGAGCATTCTGGCTCTACTTCCTCCAAGACAGATGGATAAATAAATAACATAATTTAGTAGAGAAGGTGACTGATGATATATAAAAAAATGAAAACAAAATGCAATGAGAGCCAAAGTGAGGGAGAATTCATTCATAACTGGGAAAAATTGGAGGAGTCTTATAGACAAAGTTATTGTTGAACTGAAACCTGAAAGATCTTGTGATTAGGAACTGGGTATTTTAGGTACAGAGAAAGCAAAATGTGGTGGGAAGATGGCGTCATGCAGATAATCCACATGATCACTCCCCCTTCCAGCTCAGATCACAGCAACTAGGTAAAGCAGATACAAATAGTGATACTGGAGTTAGGAGCAACTAAGGAGAAGATAAAATATTAGATCCAGTGAAAGCAAAGAAAAAGAGCAGGTTAAACGACCGGGAAAAATGGGCAGGCCTGCCCAGCTGTCAGAAACAGAGAGGAATCATTAGAAATACAAGAGAGGTGGAGGAGAAGGGAAGGTAGAGAAAAAGAAGAGGGAATAAAAAAAACACCATGGAACTCAGTCAAGAGGGACTCAGAATAGCCACACTGGGAGTTTCCCAGGTGAGCTGGGGGTTTGAGGGGAAGCAAAGATCTTACTGGAAACGGATTAGGGACCCCCCTCCACCTTGGTTTGGGCTGCTGTGGAGTCCAGAGTGTAGTGAGAGAAAGGGAGAAGCGCCTTCCAAGTAGGCAGAACCCCAGAGCTGGTGCACAGCAGAGAGCTTGGGCCCACCTCCTGGAAACCCTTTGCGGTTCAGACTGAATCTGTGCACTAGGATTTTGCAGCTTGATGGTCCACCCAGAGAGAGGTAGCACTCTTTCCTTCGGGGCTACTCCAGAACTGGAACTAAGAGAAATTCCTTGACAGCTGAGCGCTATCTTCAACAGAGGGCCCCAAAAGGACCCAGGCTGCCCTGCCTGTGCCTGCATTGCTGACTGAATTATCTTCACCCAAACGTGGAAAACTCCTTCTGCATTTCTGTCCTGGGGTTCGCTTCTGGCATTGGTTTGCTTTTTTTTTTTCTCTTTTTCCTTTATTCTCCCACCTCATTCAATAGGAGGTACATATTACACCTCCAATAGGCAACCATAACTACTATACAGAACACCTCACCAGTAGACTAGTAACACCAATAGCTCCTGCAATGCAGGAACAGTAACAGAGGGTGCAAAACACATGTTCATCTTAACACAAAATCCTATTCACAATGAACAGAGACCTGCACCCACATCCCCACCAGTGATTACACCAATGTAGAGAGATGGAGAGTGACCTAGTACAGCCAAGTTAATAACCTAAGAAGTATACCTGCTACACACTTTCAGATATAGTAAAATGTAAAACTAGGGTGAAACAAATCAATACATAACTAACAAAGACAACAACTTCAAAATGTCTAGGAAACAGCAGACAACCTCAAATCAAACAGAAAAACAAGACAAGATAATAGAAACAAAAGTCCAAAGCAAAAATTATGTGTCTTAGGGAAAAAACAAACAACAGCACTATCTGAGAAGGAATTCAGAAGGTGTATATATATATACATACATATACATATACATATATATATATATATATATATATATATATATAGGACCCTTCAAGAGCTCAAGGAAACCATAAACAGAAATAACAACAAGACAGACAGTACCCTAGAAGAATTCAGGAAAATCATTCAAGAATAAAATAACAAGATAAATACACAATTAGAACTCATACAAAAACAGCAATTCAAAATCCAGAAGATGAACACTAAAATTATGGCAACAGATAATATGGCAGAGGGACAACAGCGCATACTAGGACTGGCAGAAGGAGCTCTGGTAGCATAGTGCCTAAGGCACTTGACTGCTAACCAGAACACTGGTGGTTCAATCCCACCAGCCACTCCTTGGAAGGAAGATTGGACAATCTACTTCTATAATGACACTGCCTCAGAAACCCAAGGAGGGGTCTCTATGAGGAGATAGATGGTGAGTGTATAAGTGCTGCCAAATAGAAAATAGAGGAACACAGTACCCTGGTAACATAGATAACATCCAAAGAAAACAAAAATTGTGGGTAAGTCATTGCAATATACAATCACCAATTAAATGTAAACACAAAAATGTCACAATGTCTCAGAGACAACAGACCATCACAGTCCACACAAGGAAGCAAGAGAAAACAAGGGACCAGGATACAGACACAGAAAACATCCCTGATGAAGAAGCATCCCTGATAGGGAATTAAAAAGAATTATATTTAGGTACCTTTAATGGACTGAGAGACAGATCAAGGAAAACACTAACAAAATTGAGGAAAACACAGAGAAAACAGAACAATTTCGCAAGATAATACAAGAACAAAATGACAAAATAAATAAAAAATTAGAAATGAAACAAAATCTACAGATAGAAATCCAGAATATTAATACTAAATTTTCAGAAATAGATAACACACTGAATGGGCAAAGGAGTAGAATTGAATCAACGGAAGACAGAATTAGTGAGACTGAAGATAAATACCTCAATACACCTTTGGAAAGGGATCAATCAGGAAAACAACAAAAAAGATCAGAACAAAATGAAGAAAGCCTAAGATTCATGTGGGATACCATCAAAAGGAATAACTTACATGTAATCAGAATTTCAGAACAGGAAAAAAAAAAAAAAGGAAACCACTGAGAAACTTGTCAAAGTTTTATTGAAAGAGAATTTCCCTGGTATGATGAAAGATGAGAATATATCCATTCAAGAAGTCCAACAAACCCTAAACAGGATAGACCACAAAAGAAAACCACCAAGACATATCATCATCAAACTCACCAACCAAAGACAAAGAAAGAATCCTGAAAGCAGTATAAGAAAAACAAAAAGTTATCTATAAGGGGCAACCAATAAGACTAAGCTCGGATTTCTTGGCAGAAATCTTGCAGGTGAGAAGACAATGAGACTGTATATATAAAGTCCTGAAAGAAAAGAATTTTCAACTAAGAGTTATTACCCAGCAAAATTGTCCCTCAAATATGATGGTGAAATTAGGACATTTCCAGATAAGCAGAAATTAAGAGAATTTGTTAAAACCAAAGCAATCTTACAAGAGATGGTAAAGGGAGTCCTTTGGACAGAGAACCAACAACAGAAAACAACAATTAACCATTAACATACATGATGATATAACTCAGAAAGCAACCCAGTTATGGAAGTTTCCAAAGTAAATAAGCCTACAAGATTGTAAACAGAGAACCAGAGACATCAATTGACAAATGAAGACAACTACAAATCAAAAAGAAGGAAAACAATGTATAGTTACAGAACTTCTAAATGGTAGGAAAGTCAAGACAACTTCAAGGTAGAACAAACTTTTCTAAATTTGGGAAGAAAATTATAAATCACTTGGTAACCTTAAAGAAAAATGATAAACCTTCACATCAAAATAAAAAAAAAGAGGACCGCACAAATATTTGTTGTTATGTGCCGTCGAGTCGGCCCTGACTCATAGCAACTGCTCCTTGGGTTTCTGAGGCAGTATCACTACAGAAGTAGGATTGCCCAACCTTCCTTCTGAGGAGTGGCTGTTGGGCTTGAAATGCCAGCCTTCTGGTTAGCAGTCAAGTGCCTTAGGCACTAAGCTACCAGAGCTTCTGCACAAATATTTAGCAAATGCTAAAACAATAGCAAAGAAAGAAGTGATAATACGATTCATAAACAAAATGAATTCAGCACAGAAAGTTATATGGAACAAAGAAATCAGCAACACCATGTAAAAGCACATAACAAAATGATAGCAATAGATTCATACTTGTCGATAATTATACTGCCAAAAGAGTAAAAAGAGAACATACAGATTGGGAAAAAATATTCGGCAACAAAACATCTGACAAAGGACTTATCTCTAAAATTTATAGAAAATTTCAACACCTCAACAACAAAAAGATTAACAATCCAGTTTAAAAATGGGCAGAAGACATGAATAGACAATTCACCAAAGAGGATATTCAGGTATCCAGCTAATACATGAACAAATGTTCATGGTCATTATCCATAAGAGATGCAAATCAAAACAACAACCATCTCACCCCAGCACTAATGGCAAAGTTCAACAAGACAGAAAATAACAAATATTGGTGAGGATGTGGATAGACTGGGCCTCTCATATACTGCTGGTGGAACTATAAAATGGTACAACTACTGGGGAAACCAGTATTTTGATTCCTTAAAAAGCTGGACTATATATCCTAAAGAAGTGAGAACCAGGACAAGATCAGATATATCCACACCCATATTCATTGCAGCACTATTTACAATAGCAAAAATATGGCAACAATTTACATGCCCATCAACAGAAGAATGGATAACCAAACTATGGTACATACACACAATAGAATACTATGCAACACTAAAGAATAATGTGGAATCTGAAAAACACCACATAACATGGATGACCTTAGAGGATATTATGCTGAAAGAAATAAGTCAATCACAGAAGGACAAATATAGTATTAGTTTATTATTGTAAAAAGTCAAGGAAAGATATAAATGCATATGGAAGACAGCTTTCTTTGTTGATTTCCAGGACTGGGAGGGGAGGGGAGGGAACACTACAAAAAAAAAAAAAAAAATGCATTGACCCATGTCACCTTAGTTTTCTGTATTTCACTGTAAATAAGTTATAGTTCAATAAAATGTATTTTAAAAAATAAGTAAATGAAGACAATCTAAGAGTTATATGGGATGACATGAAAAGAAGCAACATATGCCTAATTGGAATACCAGAACAAGAGAAGAAAAAAAAATTAAAAAATTTTTGAAGATTTGCTAACAGAAAATTTCCCACATATCATGAAAGAAGAAAAGATATCCATCCACGAAGCTCAATGAACCCCATACAGGATAGATCCCAAGAGAAAGTCACCAAGACATATCATAATCAAACTTTGCAAAACCAAAGACAAAGAAAGGTTCTTGGGAGCAGCTCAAGAAAAATGAAATGTTACTTGCAACAGACAACCAATAAGAGTAAGTTCTAATTTCTCAGAAGAAACCATGCAGGCAAGAAGGCAATGGGATAGCATATATAAAGTCTTGAAGGAAAGAAATTGCCAGTTATATATCCAGCCAAATTGTCCCACAAATGTGAGGGTGAAATCAAGACATTCTCAGACAAACAGAAATTAAGGGAATTTCTGAAAACCAGACCAATCCTACAAGAAATGCTAAAGGGAGGTTGGGCAATCTACTTCCATAGTGATATCACCTCAGAAACCCAAGGAGGGGTTGCTATGAGTTAGGTGTGACTCGATGGCACACAACAATAACAGCAACATTTGCTTTGTTGCTGGTGTCGTCTGTAGATTGACTCCCTTATTTCTCTATGTACATTTCTTATCAGCTTATTTTGCAGATCTTTTTCTGGTTTGGTTTCTTACTTGAGGGTGATGTCAAGCGTCTTAATTTTAACTTGTTGTTCTCTGTTGTGTGCTCTCTATTGGAAGTGCCTTAGGCTCTATGCTACCAGAACTCCTAACAAAGCAAATATAGGGAATAAAAGTTTTAATTGCAAAATTTCAAAACAGAGAGAAAGACAGGACAATGTCTTTATGGAACAGACTGTTCCAAACTTAGAGAGATAAGAATTTGCTTATGGGTAACCACAAACATAATTAATAATCCTGAGCTCTGGTGGCATAGTGCCTAAAGCATTTGACTGCTAACCAGAAGTCTGGTGGTTCAAACATACCAGCCATTCCTCAGAAGGAATACTGGGCAATCTACTTCTGTAGCGATGCTGCCTCAGAAACCCAAGAAGAGGTTGCTATGAGTCAGATTCAACTCGAGGGCAGTGAGTTTTGCTTTTTTTTTTTTGGTAAGCAAATTCAGAAAGAAGCAAAACACATGATGTCTATAAGGATAAACAATGAAGAAAAGAGAAGAAACACTTGATAACAAAATGAACTCAACACAGAAAAATATTTGGAACAAGGAAATCACCAATAATATATAAAAAAACACAGTATGACAGCAATAAATTCATACGTATTATTAACTACACTCAATATGAATGGACTAAATATACTATTGTAGTTGTTGTTAAGTGTCGTCAAGTCATTTCCGACTCATAGCAACCCCATGCACAGCAGAACGAAACACTGCCTGGTCCTGCGTCAGTTCCATGATCCCTGCTAAACATGACCTATCATCACAGCGACCATGTCAATCCATCTCGTTGAAGCCTTCCCCTCTTTCATCAACCCTCCACCCTAACAAGCATGACATCCTTCTCCAGGCAATGGTCCCTTCTGACAACATGACCAAAGTAGATGAGATGAAGTCTGGCCATTCTCGCTTCCAAGGAGCATTTCGGGTGCGCTTCTTCCAGGACAGATCTGTTAGTTCTTTTAGCAGTCCGTGGTACTTTCAGCATTCTTC
>NW_006921905.1:2116582-2133063 GCF_000298275.1 Orycteropus afer afer
TTCTGGTTTTTGGTCATTGGTGTTCAATGCATTAAATCTATTCTTTACATGATCTCTAAATTCAAGAGGGATATATTCAGGATCATATTTTGGCTTTCTAGGACTTGTTTTAAATGTCTTTAACTTCAAGTTGAACTTGCATATGAGCAGTTGATGTTCTGTTCCATAATCAGCTCCTGGCCTAGTTTTGGCTGAAGATATTGAGCTTTTCCACTGCCTCTTGCCACAGATGTAGTCAATCTGATTCCTGTGTGTTCCATCTGATGAATTCCACGTGTAGAGCTGCCATTTGTGTTGTTGAAAAAAGGTGTTTGCAATTAATAAGTCATTGGTCTTGCAAAATTCTACCATGTGAGTTCCAGCATTATTTCTGTCACCAAGGCCAAATTTTCCAACTACCGGTGATTCTTCTTTGTTTCCAACATTTGCATTCCAGTCATCAGCGATAATTAACACATCCTGATTGTATGTTCGGTCAATTTCAGACTGCAGAAGTTGTTAAAAATCTTCAATTTCCTCATCTTTGGCTTCGGTGGTTGGGGCATAAATTTGAATAATAGTCATATTAATGGATCTTCCTTGTAGGCACATGGATATTATCCTATCACTGACAGCATTGTACTTCAGGACAGATCTTGAGACATCCTTTGTGATGATGAATGCCATGCCGTTCTTCTTCAAGCTGTCATTCCTGATATAGTAGGTCATATGGTTGTCTGAGTCAAAATGGCCAAAACCAGTCCATTTCAGCTCACTAATGCCAAGGATATCAATCTTTATGTCTTCCATTTCATTTTTGACAACTTTCAATTTTCCTAGAGTCATACTTCTTACATTCTGTGTTCCAATGATTAATGGATGTCTGTGGCTTTTTCTCCTCCATTTGAGTGGTGCCACATTAGCAAATGGAGGTCTTGAAAGCTTTACCTTATCCATAGGAGTAAGGCTGGGTTTACTCAGATGATGCAGCTCTTCTCCACTCCTATTTTGAGAGCCTTCTAACCTAACCGGACTATTCATAAATTTGCACGGTAATGTATCAGACATTGTTTCTTTGCTATTCATAAGGTTTTAGCTTGCCAATTCTTTGAGAAGTGGATGGCCTCTTCCTTTTTCCTAGTCTGGGCTGATACCTCTGTACCATGTGCATCCCGCGGGGTTTGAAACACCAGTGGCTCAGCCTCAAAACTCACATCAACACATCACCATGGTAGGACAAACCGACAGACAAGTTTGTCTCCCTGTTGGAAACCTCTCCTACCACCTTCATCTGGGTCCCTGCAGCTGACTGCTTCTCTGTTCCAGTTCCTGGGCTTTTTAATCCCCTTTCTCCCGCTCTCCCACCCTGCTGCTTTGGGCATGCCTGGGTTCCCTCTCCTCAACTGGATCCCTGTGGCTGACTGCTCCTCTTGTCCCAGTTCCTGGGCCTTTTAATCCCCTTTCTCCTGCTCTCCCACCCTGCTGCTTTGGGCATGCCTGGGTTCCCTCTCCTCACCTGGATCCCTGCGGCTGACTGCTCCAGACTAAATGCACTAGTCAAGAGAAAGAGAGTGGTAGATTGGATAAGAAGAGAAGACCCATCAATATGCTGCCTACAAGAGACCCACCTTAGACACAAACATAAAAACAAATTAAAAATTAAAGCGTAGGGAAAAAAAATGCCAAGCTAATGGCCACCAAAAAAAAAAAAAAAATAGGAGTGGTAAGATTGATTTTTGATAAAATAGAATTCAAGGTACAAAACAGCAATAGGGACAAAGAAGGACACTGTATGATGCTAAAAGTGTCAATTGACCAAGAGGACATTACCATAATAAATATGTATACATCCAATGAAAGTGCTGAAAATACATAAAGCAAGTATTAACTGAATTGAAAGGAAAAACGGGCAACTCTGCAATAGTAGAAGACTTTAACACACCACTTTTAAGGAGAGACAGACAACTAGAAAAAAACTCAACAAAGATACAGAAGAACTCAACAACAGAATCAACCTATTTGGCCTCATAGACATATACAGAGAACTCCATCCAACAAAAGCTTAAGACACATTCTTCTCCAGTGCACATGGATCATTCTCCAGAATAGACCATATATTAGGACACAAAACAAGCCTCAATAAATTCAAAAGCATTGAAATATTACAAAGCATCTTCTCAGATCACAATGCTATAAAATTAGAAATAAATAATAGGAAGACCATGGGAAAAAAATCAAATATGTGGACACTGGATAATACACTGTTCAAAAACTACTTGATAACAGAAGAAATAAGAGGTGAAATAAAAAGAAATAACTAGAAACAAAAAAGAATGAAGATACAACTTACTAAAACCTTTGGGACACAGCAAAAGCAGTACTCAGAGGTCAATTTACAGCAATAAATGAACACATCAAAAAAGAGGAAAGATTCAAAATGAACACTTTAACTTAACAACTCCAACAATTAGAAAAGAGCGATAAAAGGCACCACAGTATCCAGAAGTAAGGAAATAATAAAAATCAAAGCAGAAATAAATGAAGCAGAAAACGAAACAAAACAAAGAAAAATAGAGAAAATCAACAAAAAAAGAAGCTTGTTCTTTGAACAGATTGAAAAAATTGACAAAAGAGACCTTGGATAAGCAAAGCACTGCTGAAGAGGAAAAACAAAGTGGGAGGTCTCACACTCCTGGATTTCAAAACCTATCCTACACAGCCACAATAGTTAAAAACAGCATGGTACTGGCACAATGACAGAGAGATAGACCAATGGAACAGAATGAAAAACCCAGAACAGACTCATCCATCTACGGACAACTGATCTTTGACAAAGGCACAAAACCCAATAAATGGGGAAAAGAGCCTCTTTAAAAAATGGTGCTGGCAAATTTGGATAGTCACTTCAGAAAAATGAAACAAGACCCATACTTCACCCCATACACAAAAAGAACTCAAGTTGGACCAAAGACTTACAAACCCAAAACTACTAAGTCCATCAAAGATAAAATAGGGGAAAATCTAGGGGCCCTAATTTATGGCCCCTAATTTATCAAGCATAACCCAAAATGCACAAGCAGTTGAAGAGAAACTGGATGACTGAGACCTATTAAAAACTAAATTCTTATACAAATCAAAAGCCTTTCTCAAAAGGGTAAAAAGAGAACTTACAAGTTGTCAAAAAATATTTGGCCATGGCGTATATGACAAGGGACTTATCTCCAAAAGTTATAGAAAACTTCAATACTGAAAAGACAAATAACCCAAATCAAAAATAAGCAAGGGACATGAACAGGCAATTCACTAAAGATATACTGGCAGTCAACAAATACATGAGGAAATGCTCATGATCATTAGACATTAGAGAGATGAAAATCAAAACAACAATGAGATAACAGCTCACCCAAGCAATAATAGCAAAGTTCAACAAGACAGAAAATAACAAATGCTGGAGAGGTTGCAGAGAGATTGGAATTCTCATACACTGCTGGTATAAAAAAAATAATAATAACTAAACTCACTGCCGTTGAGTCAGTTCTGACTCATAGCAACCCCTCCTTGGGTTTCCAAGGTGGTATCTCAATGGAAGTAGATTGCCCAGTCTTCGTTCTGAGGAGTGGCAGGTGGATTTGAACCACCAGCCTTCTGGTTAGTAGTCAAATGTCTTAGGCACTATGCCACCAGAGGTCCCACATTCTGGTGGGACTGTAAAATGGTACAACCATTATGGAAAACGGTATGGCATTTCCTTAAAAAAACTGAAAATAGAAATATCATTTGATCCAGCTATTCCATTACTAGGAATATATCCTAAAGAGGTGAGAGACAGAACATGAATAGACATATGCATGCCCATATTCATTGCAGCACAATTCACTATAGCAAAGAGATGGAAATAACCTAAATGCCTATTAACAGATAAATGGATAACCAAACTATGGTACATTTACACAATGGAATACTATGCAACACTAAAGAATAATGAAGAATACACACATCATCTCACAACCTGGGTGAATTTGGAAGCTATTATGCTGAGTGAAATAAGTCATTCACAGAAGGATAAATATTATATGAGCCCATTATTGTAAAAAGTCAAGGAAAGGTTTACCTAGGGAAGGAAATTCACTTTGTTGGTTACCGGGGATGGGGAGGGAAAATTTCGGACTAGTTGGGAGTTACATGTTGATTTTGGTGAGGGGAAGGACTGTATGGAAAGAGTCTGTGACCAGCATGATGACATTGGGGAAAGGAAGGACACTGAAATGTGCACGTAAGATGTAGACAACAGAGGCAAATACTAGTACATGCACAATACTGCATTACCACTAACACCAAACACCAGGCTATGCATAAATGCATAGACAGGTGAGAAGATCAGGTAGGGGTAGGCAGACAGGAATATACCCTAGACCAAGGATAGATTTGGCTGAAATAATCTTACATACACACTTGTGTTACAAAATAAGCCACATACATTACAGAAGCAACAGAAGACAGAGTTGGAGTAACTTCTCAGCAACAACCAAACACCTTGAGAGAGAGAATCACTGGGCCTGCCAACTTGGGACCGTAATCTCGGGAGGACACTATACTCAATTGGAAAAACATAGTACATAAAAATCTTGTTCTACAACCAGCTTTGGTGAGAAACGACTGGGGTCTTAAAAGCTTTCAAGCAGCCATCTAAGATGCAACTATTGGTCTCCTCTTATCTGAATCAAAGAAGAGTAAAGAAAATCAAAGGCATCTGGAAACCATTAGTCCACAGACAAGATGGACCAAGAGAATTTCAGCCTTCATGACCCTGAGACAAGAAGAACTAGAGAGTGCCTGGCTACCAATGGCAACCACTCAGAAAGGGATAAAAACTGGATAGAGTAGGAGGAAAAATGTGGAATAAAATTCAAAAACACAAAAGCCACCAGAATTACTGGTCGGATAGAGTCTGGTGGACTAGGGTCCTGAGTTACCCTTCAGGCATAGAAATGGACTCACTCCCATGGATTTGCTCTCAGCCCAAAAGTAGAAAGACCTAAAGGCAGAACACTTACCCCAGGTCAATGCACCCACCTACTCTCGGAAGATACACCCCTTTGAGCAATCAGCCATGAGATGCCAGAGAAGGAGCATTCACATAGAGGGAAAGCTGGACAGATAGGAATACATAGTTAAGAAGAGTACAGGGAGAGGTAGTCACAGGGACAAGAGAGGAGGAGAGTTTGTTATGGTTGGGGATGGTAATTGGGATGTGAAATCAAATGTACACAAACTGTTGAATATAAAACAAATTTGCTTTGTAAATTTGCACCCAAAACACAACAAAGTTAAAAACAAAACAAAACTCTTATTGACTGTGTAACCCTGTGCATGTTATTTAACTTTGCTGAGCCTCACTTATTTCTTTTGTAAAATGACATTACCAGTTGCATCATAAGGCTATTGTTAAGATCAAGTGAGGCAACTCTTAGGTTAAACCACATAAAATTGTCATTTTTAAGTGAAAGATCGGCAATTACATATTGTTCAACTTCATGGGAATAGTGATTACAACATAGTAAATGCCCTATTTATGTTATGAACAAATCTTTATTATGTATACATCATACATGCTAGATTAGATTTTACCTATCTAATTTAATAGCAGTCAATTAGGAAGTCAATTATTGTTCTAACCACAGTTTCCTCATCTGTAAAATGGGACTGATGATACTTGCCTTGAGCATACCTGTAAGTATGCTATGAGGACTAAGAAAAGTTTTAAATACTTGATAAAAAGAGGGGGATCAACAAACAGACACCAATATAATTCAAAAACACCACAATTTATATATATAAATAAACTACTGTATTTCAGAAAAGAATAATAGAGCAAAAGTTTACTCAGTAGCAGGTTTCAGCCATAGGTATTCTGACTTGAAGTTGGAGGATTGTTTATTAAAATCTTATAACCATGTACATAATTCTAAAGAACTGATGTGTTAGAGCTGACTTAGTTAAAACCAAGTGGAGGACTGAGTGGCTGTTTGCCAGAAAACATTGACTCTTGAGGTCTCTGGAATGTCAGGAGTCTGTTTTATCCTGTCTGAATCAATTAAATAACCAAAATGCATGAAGTCTAAAAAACCTTTGCAAACAATAACTTTCATGATCAAATTAAAAGTACATGTTTTTTTCTAAGGATGTGGCATGGGGATCAAAACTAGACAAGAAATACTCAGAGAGATCTGATTAAGAGCAGAAGTTCCTAATCTAGAAGAACATAAAGATTGTGTTCATTCCACAAATCAGAAGTGATTATTATTATTGACAATAATAAACCAAATTATGACAACATACTAAAGTGTTGGGAAAATGTGTTTTTTACCAGGTTGAAAACACTAATATTATCTATTAAAATAATTGTTTTGATGAAATGTTGAAATATTTAAGAAGTGGCATGTAGGAATTGTAAAGAAATACTATGGGAAAATGTTCACAGGGTATGCACATTCCAGAACATTCCAGTGTTCTGGAATGTACATATGGGGACCTCAGCCTCACACACAAATTTAGAGGGTGGGTCGTAATGTGCTGCTGAAAATAATCATTAAATATCAAGTGATTTCTTCACTTAGACAAATTTGGATCAGGGATGATATGAAATATCCTCAAGAGAATGTCATTACAGTCGTCCTTTTTGAAAAAAAAAAAAAGAAAGAAATGCTGAACTATAGTGAGAAGCATTTAAATGGGAGATAGCAGAGGTTCTCTCTCAAAACCTCAAAAAAAGAAAAATTACTTAAAAGAAAGCCATGTTGTTGTTGCTGTTGTTGGCTCTAAATCATAGTGACCCTATGCACAACAGAATGAGACACTGCCCAGTCCTGTGCCAGCCTCACAAAAAAAGTAAGCCATATATACTGATATCTCTACATATGTATTTGTATGTGCTGCAAGGCTGTGCATGTAAATAGAACTAGCAGGAGGCAAAGTTACAATAACTTCTTAGCCACAGCCAACCACCCTCAGAGAGCAAGTTGTTGAACCTCTGGGCTCAGGACCATAGTTGCAAGAGACATCAAGCTCCACTGGCATAACATACTACACCAAAAAACAGTTCTATATACTACTTTGGTGAGTAGTGACTGAGATCTTAAAAGTTTGCAAATGGTCAGTTAGATGCAACAATTGGTCTCTCCTCATCTGGAGCAAAGAAGAATGAAGAAAAGCAAAGACACATGGAAACAATTAGTCCAAGGGACTAGTGGATCATGAAAACCTCATCCTATATGACCATGAGACCAGAAGAACTAGATGGTGTCCAGCTACCACTGTCAACCACTGAGAAAGGGATCAGTGCAGGAGATGCTGGATAGACTGGGAGAAAAATATAGAACAAAACTAAAAAGCATAAAAAAGACCAAGCTTACTGGTCTGGCAGAGACTGGTAAAACCTCCAAAACTGTGGTCCCTAGTCACCCTTCAGGCCTGGAATTGAACTCACTCCTGTGGCTTGCAGTCAAACAATAGACAGGCATATAAGGTGAACATTCACACCAGGTAAGTACACTCCATAGAACAATCAATCATAGATCAGAGGGGCAGTATTTGCATAGGGAGATAATTCAAAGGGCAGGAATACATAGGAAAGAAGGGGACAAGGAAGATGTACCTAGAGGGAGGAAGTGGAAAGAAAGTTGTTACTTTAGGAGGATTGCAGTCAATGTCAGGAAACAAAATGTGTCTGAACTGCTCTCTGGAATGTCAGGAGATAGAAAATGAATTTGCTCTGTAAAGTTTCACCCAAATCACAGTTTAAAAAAAAAAAAAGTCAGCCATAATCTCATATTTGACACTGAGAGATAACAGATGGTAGAAATTAAGAGCCCTGGTTTTGGGATCATCTAGAGTTCTGGTGGCATAGTGCCTAAGGCATTTGACTGCTAACCAGAAGGTTGATGGTTGAAACCCACCAGCCATTCCCAGGAAGGAAGACAAGACAATCTACCTCCATAGAGATACTGCCTCGTAAACCCAAGGAGAGGTCCCTATGAGTCAGAATTGACTCAACCACAGTGCGTAGATCAGGGTCTGAGTGATAGTTTAGCCAATTATAAGACCTTGGGAAAATCATCTAACCTCTTTAAACTTTTGTTTCTTCATCTGCTAATAGGGTTACTAATCTCTACCTTGTAAGAAGAAACACAGAACCTAGAGACAGTAATCAGGTAATAAGTGGAGATCAAGGTAAGCACTCATGTGAAGAGCAGAATCTTCACCTTCCATGTGGGAGATTCTGGTTCAATGCTCAGTCGATGTACCTCATATGCACGCATCACCTGTCGGTCAGTGGAGGCTTGGATATTGTTGTGATGCTGAACAGGTTCAAACAGAACTACCAAACTAACACAGACTAGGGAAAAGGTCTAGAGATCTACTTTCAAAAATTAGACAATGGAAACCTTGCAGGTCACAGCAGTCCAAATCACGATGACTTTGGAGGTGGTGTGGGACTAAGTTGCATTTTTTTCATTATGCATGTGGTTGCCATGAGTCAGGACCAACTCGATGGCAGCTAACCACAACGAGGAAAGCAATCAGGATTACTCAGACCTTCAAGGAAGATTCTGATGTAAGAAGACAAATACCAGGGCCCTTCATAGGCATTGAGTGCCCAAATTCCTTTCTAAAGAAGCTATGTGAAGGGGCAAGGAGGGAAGGGGTGCTATGTGGGTAGACTCTGGGATTTTGAGGTCCAGGAGCTGAATGACCCCCAATAAGAAGGAATTCTGTCTTGGATTATGAATCTCCAAGGATGCCTGAGGCCTGGCATGACCCCGAGAAGCTGTGTTACTGACCAGACTAATCAGATCCAGGCTGTTGTGCGATTACAGCAATATTGTGAGGAAATGATAGGCTTTCTCCTATAGGAAGTCTGAAACCAATTCAGCGTGAGATTGTGGTCATTTGAGAAAGAGTTTGAATGAGAACCAGGGAAAGTTGAATGTGAGTGTATCTTTTCAATATTCTTCACAAATGCCAAAAAAGAAAGCTAAGAAATAAATAGGATACCATAATGTTTCCTAAACTGTTCCCAGATCACCTGTGGAAGATATTTATAGGGGTTCCACAAAAAAGAGAGTGCGGACAAATAAGTCTAAAAAATGTTGCATGCTATATTCATTCTATTTGAATAATAACATTAGTAAATGTTCTGAGAACATTTGCAGTAAAGAAAATATTTAATGTTTAATTTTGTACACCTGACTCAAGCCATGGTATTTGCAACACACTCGTATGCATGGGAAAGCTGGAAAATGAATAAGGAAGGATGGAGAATTGATGCCTTTGAATTATGGTATTGGCAAAGAATATAGAATATACCAGGGACTTCCAGAAAAACAAACAAATCTATTTTGGAAGAATGCTCCTTAGAAACAAGGATGGTGAGATTTCTCATGAATTTTGGAATATCATGAGGGATCAGTCCCTGGAAAAGGACATCATGCTTGGTAAAGTAGAGGGTCATAAAAAAACAGGTAGACCCTCAGTGCAATGGACTGACACAGTGGCTGCAGCAGTGGGCTCCAATATAGTAATGATTGTAAGGATGGTGCAGGAAGGGGCAGTGTTTCATTGTGTGGTACATAGGGTCGCTACGAGTCAAAACCAACTCAATAGCACCTAATGACAATCTTGGGTTTCACTCCTGCATTCAGGTGCTATTTCATTTTGTTTTCTTTTAAAAATACAAACCTAAGAAAGCCTCTCAAAACATCAATGTTACGATGAGTTCAAGTTGGGAAATGTAGATTATCAGTCGACTCTTTCTATGGATGTTTTCCAAGGACCTGACTAATCCCTGTGTTGTGGATCGAATTGTGTCCTCCAAATATATATGTTGGAATCCTAATCCTTATGTTTGTAGATGTGATCCCATTTAGAAATAGGGTTTTCTTAATTATATTGGTGAAGCCATTTCAGTTTAGGGTGTCTCCAACATTTAGTCACTTCTGAAAGATACAAGGAGCAGCATAGACACAGAAACAAGCAAGTGAAAACAAGGAAAAGATAGATGCCATATGAAGATCAACAATGAACGAAGAACACCAGAGTAAAGAGTTTTTCCCCAAAGCAGTCACAGAGAGCACTTTCCCTAGTGCTGGTGCCCTGAATTTAGACTTCTAGATTCCTAAACTTTGAGAAAATAAATTTCTGTTCATGAAAACCACCCACCTGTGGTATATTTTGTTACAGCAGCACTATAAAACCAAGACACTCTCCCTACATGAGGCACCCTTCCTGTTTTCTTCACTGGTCTCAGAATTCAGGAACAACCTCTAGAAATCCTTCTTTTATTTTCTCCATCAGTGCAAGTTAGAAACTATCTATATCCTACAGTTCCAGGGTTTAGTACAAGTGTCAGTGTATTGAAAATGCCTTTGGCTAGAGCCTTGTCCCCACTAAGCTGTGAGGTCAGACTTGTAACTGAAACACCCTGTATTCCAGCAACTATCATGGAGTTAACATCCTTTGAATAATAAACTTGGCTAAGCTAAACTTCAGTCATGGGGCAAAAACCTCTGTGTTCAGTCTGAAAGTTAAAGCATTTCGAAATATTTCTCTACAAAGGTAATTTCTTATTTCTTCTTTGGTTGTCAACACAACTTGGAAATTCTTACAGGAAAAGGAAGCTGGAAAGTTGGTTTATTGTTTACCAAATAAGAGGCTGTCATAGGCTGCTAACAGCACGTTAGCAAGAGGCTTTGTTCTGGAAAATTTTACCTCTGCAGAGTACATCAAGTCCATTTCAACCCTACCACGACTGCCTTGGTTCCAGTGTTTGACATTTCTCATCAGTTACACAAAGGCCCGTACATTGGTATTTTTGTCTTCAGTCTCTCCTCTGAAATTCACCTTACACAAAATTGGAGGTTTTCTTTACTAACCTTGGACACCTTTTCTACAGAAAATCATACCATGTAATTTTACCTATGTCATTTCATATTCTTTAAACCAAAAAAAGAAAAAAACTCACTGCCATCAAATTGGATCCCACTCTTGGCGACTCCTCCTTGGGTTGCCGAGGTGGTATCACTACAGAAGTAGATTGCCCAAACTTCCTTCCAAGGAGTGGCTGGTAGGTTTAAACTGCCAGCCTTCTGGTTAGCAGTCAAGTGCCTTAGGTATTGTGCTACCAGAGCTCCTATAAGAATATTGTTGTTTTTATGTGCCGTTGAGTCCAACCCCACTCATAGCGACCCCTCCTTGGGTTTCCAAGGCAGTATCACTAGGGAAGTAGATTGCCCCATCTTCCTTCCGAGGAGTGGCTGGTGGGTTTAAACTGCCAGCCTTCCGGTTAGCAGTCAAATACCTTAGGCACTATGCCACCAGAGCTTTAGGACATGGTTTTTCTCGTTCCAAAATATTTGTAGGACTTCATGACAACATAAAAAGTCCACATTTTTTTAATCTTGTCTTTTGATCATTCTGAGATGAAATTCTAAAGTAGACTGTGGCCTAAAACCTGACCCATATTTTATTTACACTGATTACAAAACAAAGGTGGATAGTTTGGGCATTTATATAATTAAATCTTCTTTGTTTAAGAACTCAAACTTTTAACCTTAATTTTGTTCTTGAAAATCTTTACTTTTTAGGTGACAATCTGAATTTATTATACTAAACTGCAAAATAAATTAAAATGTGTTACACAGGTGTTCTAGCTGTTAAATTCAGGTATCCAGAACCATCAGTTTCTTCTATTTCATTCAAATATACTGTTTTGAATTATATTTAAATGTCTCTACCTTGACTGTGTTTTTCTTTAAATAATCACCTTTATTGAGAAATAGTTAACATATATAATAAAATACATCTATTTTAAGCATACAGTTCAATGAGTTTTAACAAATGTATAAACTGGGGTAACAATCATAAGAAGAAATAGCATACATCTATCCCTCAAGATAGATTCCTCTTGCTCCTTTATGATCAATACCATCTTTTCCATTGTCCTAATCACCCACTAATCAGCTTTCTGCCATTATAATTAGTTTAACTTCTCTAGAATTTTAAGTAAATGGAATTATGGTGGCATAGTGCCTAAGGCATTTGACTGCTAACCAGAAGGCTGGAGGTCCAAACCTACCAGCCACTCCTCAGAAGGAAGACTGCGCAATCTACTTCTGCAGAGATACTGCTTCAGAAACCCAAGGAGGGGTCACTATGAGTCAGATCCGACTTGACAGTGGTGAGTTTGTTTTGTTGCTGTTGTTGTTGTTTATAAAGCACATACTCTTGGTGTCTGGCTTCTTTCACTCAGAATGCTTTTTTGCGATTTGTTCCTATTGTTATATCCATCAGTAGTTCATAGCAGAGTAGTGTTCCATTATGTGGATGTATCACAAATGACTTATCTATTCTCTCTTTGTTAGGCATTTGGTTTTTTTCCAGTTTGTGACAATTACCAATAAGCTGCTATGAACATTTCCTTGTGTTTCATTTTTCGTAATTTCTATCTCTTCAATTTCACTAATGTTTTCTTCTAAAATGTGTACTTTATGATTAATCTCATCAGTTTTTTATTGTAGATTTTATCTCTAGAAGTTTGATTGATTTCCCCCTTCTTATATTTTACTTGTCTGTATGAAACATGAAATATAGCTAAAATAAATGTTTTTAATATCCTTGTTTGCTGATTCTAGCATCTTTGTTAGCTCTGGATCAATTTCAATTGATTCAGTTTTTTTCCCCTTATATGAGTCATATTTTCCTACCCCATTACATGTTTAGTTTTTGTTTGTTTGTTTGCTTGTTTTTATTGAATGCTAGATATTGTAAATTTTGTCATATTGTGTTCTTCCGGCCCGATCAATATTTATGAGCTTTCTGAGGTGCAGTTAACTGGAAACAGTTTGACCTTTTCAAATCCAGCTTCTAAAATCTGTTAGGTGAAATCAGGGCTCAATACACAGCTGTTTATTCCTCACTGTTAAGGCGAATTCTTTGGTATACTGCAGTCAAATCCCAGTAAACGATGTGGTTTTCCAGACTGTCTGGTAGAAATAGGCACTATTTCCAGCCCTGAGAGAGTGGCAGACACTGTTCCTCTATACTTAAAGGTGGCTTTTTCCCCATCCTGAGGTAAATTCCTCACAAGTATGAGCTAATTATTCTAATGAATACTCTAATGAATCCTTCACAAATCTCTGTAGTTTCTCTCTGTACAGCATTCTCTTCTCTGGCACTCTGACTGCAAACTCCAGTTGCATTCTCAGCTCCAATGCTCAGATAAGGGGGTTCCATTGTCTCCATGTAAATTCCCCCTCTCTGTTCCATGGAAACTCTCTCAAGGAAGCAATATAGGGGAATCATTGGGCTTGATTCACTTATTTGCTATCTTTCTTGAAAATCATTATAACATATAATTAGTTTGGGGTTTTTTAGTTGTTTTCAGATGGAAGGTTAAATCTAGCCCCTGTTATCCTAACTTTGTAAGAACTCTAGAAGTCTTTGTCTACTCTTGTTAAGCCATTTTTCTCTCTGTAGTTCACTTTAGATATTTCTATTGCATGTCTTCAATTTCATTTACCTATTCTTCTGTATTTTCTAATGTTAATTCCATCAAGTAAATTTCTTTGTCTTTTAAACATTACATTATCTTATCTTAGAGTTTCATTTGGTTCTTTTTTATGTGTATCATTCAATTTATCATAATGTTTGTTTTCCTTTTAATTCTTAAGCAAATTTTTAATGTTTAATAATTCAGTTATAAGAGCTATACTAAGCTCCAGTCTGTTATTTATGGTTTTATTTCTGTTTATTCATTTTCCTCTTGGTTATAAGTCTCAATTTTACTCTTCTTCACATGTCTAGAATATCTCTGTTGAATTCTTGCTTATTAAATATTTGGAATTTTGTGCTATTTTTCAATAATTTTGCAATTTGTTCTGACCAAAGGTAAGGTATAGAAAATTATTTTGATATTTTCAACTCCTAATGAAACACTACTCTTTAAGCTTTTTCAGGGTGAGAGTAGCCCCTACTATTATTATTATAGTATATATATTATATTTTATTATATATATATATAGGAGCTCTGGTAGCATAGTGCTAAAGCACTTGACTGCTAACCAGAAGGCTGGCGGTTCAAACCCACCAGCCACTCCTCGGAAGGAAGGTTGGGCAATCCTACTTCCGTAGTGATACTGCCTCGGAAACCCAAGGAGGGGTCGCTATGAGTCGGGGCCGACTCGACGGCACATAACAACAACAACAACATATATATATTATATAATAATTATAATATATAATATATACTATTATTATTCTGAATTCTCTACAAAATGCTCTATATATTTAACAAGGTCTTTCTAGTCTGCCTTGACATTATTCCAACTTTTTCCAAGCCACTGTAAGCTCTGACAGTAGTGGTTTAAGTTATAGCTTGAGAGTATTTGGTTTTTCACAACATTAAAGAATGTCATTCTATGCCTGAACAGATTAGAAGTCATCTATAAGGTCAAGGAGAACTTAATGCACATTTCTGAAGCATTTCTGTCCATAGCTCTCACTTCTCACCATCTGATGAGAAGTTTCCTGCCACTTCCACCTGACATGCTCTGTATGGGATCCCTTCCCTCCTCTGATGTACAAAAAGTTCTTCTAATCTGAAATCCAAAATGATCATAGAATTCATATTATTTTTCCATCTCTCTGGGACCAGTAGTGCCTGTTGTCCAATGTCTAAAAACTGTTTTGATATATTTTGTCCAGTTTCCTAGTTACATTCAGTTGGAAAATATATCTAGTCTCAGTTAGTAGTAGAAGTCCTCTTTGTGTTGTTTTCTTTCTTTTTTCCCTCCAGCACTTCACAGATGTCACTCTGTTATCATCTAAATGGCATGGTTTCTAAAGTCTGATATAATTATATTTGTTCCCTATACATAATGTGATTATTTTTTCCCTTTGGCATACTTCAAGACATGCCCTGTGGGAGTGCTGGTAAGATGGTAGAATAAGCAGAAAGACTGCACAGACCCTCTTCAAAAAAGAAAAGGGGAACCAATTAACACAGATACAGAAGATACTCCTGGACACCTGAGCCTTGAAGGGAAAGATATAGAAGTGGACTAAACTCCAACTAGCAGAAGAATTTGCATGAAAACACCAAAAAATGAAACATACAGAGCTGCGGTCTGGCAGTGATCCTGACGGCACAGAAAGCTTGGATATTTCTGAGAGGTGGTAGGACCTAAGAATTAACCTAAAATTCAGCTCTGCTAGCCAGGGACTGCATGGAGACTGCTCTGGTGGCTGGGGAATAAAAGGCAAAGCAGCAGCAAAGAGGAAGATGGGCTGAGCAATGGACTTTTGCCTGTCCGGAGAGTGCACCATTTTGAAAGTTTACAAGTAGCTTGACCATTTTAGATATTTAAAGCAACAGCATTCTCCCAGATTCCAGAGACTTAAGAACAGGCTCCACTTGCCAGGAACTCCAAGGACATTCCAGACCCAGATGACTGGAAAGGTTACTCTTATAACCCACACCCTCCTGGTGAATGGAGGTGTGGCCATCCCTCACTCTCACCCATTGTGGGGCCAGCAGGAATTCCATCCCAGTCTGTGTACTTGGAAGGACCCTGAGCCCTGCCCCGCCCTGCCCCGCCCTGCCCAATTTTTTTTTTTTTGTTATTTAGTTTGTTTGTTTTTCTCTGTTTTGAAACTACTACTATTATTATTACTTTTGTCCTTTTTACTATTATTCTTTACTCTTCCCCTCCCAGGTTCTAGTTTTCAGCTTTTTTTCTTTTCCCTGTTCCTGGTTGCAATTTTTTTTTTTTTCTTTCTCATGGTTAACCCTGTTCCTTGTTTTTCTTTTTGCATTTTTCCTATTTTTTTCTTCATTATTCTCTTTCTCTACCTTTTTTCTCTTATTGCCCTGTCCTCAGTTATTGCAGGTTTTTTTTTTTTTCTTTATCCCTTTTTTCTTTTTTTGGTTACTCTTCCTGTGTGATTACATGATATATTTTTTGTCCATGTGCTTTTACTTTTTTGATGGTTATTTAATTATTATTTTTGTCTAACAGAGTGGAAAATAGCAACACAGCAACAGTCCCTGTGTGACACAACTACACCCACACTTCCTGCAGTTTCATTACTGAGTGAGAGCTACCACTGCCATCTCCACCAATAGACCAATGATAAACAACCACCAAGAAGAGCCTGAATCACCCTTGGTTGCTCTTCACAAACACTTAACAGAGATCTAAATATAACAATGCCATGATGTCTTGGAGACAACAGACCATCAGAGTCTGCACAAAGAAGCAAGATAAAGTGGTAGAAACAAGGGAGCAGGATACAGACCCAAAACACATGCCTGAGGAAAAAGCAGCATTGGAACTCTCTGATAATGAATTCAAAAGAATTATATTTAGGTATCTTCAAAGGATTGAGAGACAGACTAAGGAAAACACAGACAAAACCCTAGAAGAATTTTGGAAGAAAATACAAGA
>NW_006921905.1:2140489-2158347 GCF_000298275.1 Orycteropus afer afer
CTGAAAGAGAAAAATTTTCAACCAAGAATTATATACCTGGCAAAACTGTCTCTCAAATATGATGGTGAAATTAGGAGATTTCCAGATAAGCAGAAACTAAGGGAAATTGTTAAAACCAGACTAAGTTTACAAGAGATCCTAAAGGGAGTCTTTGAACAGAGAAACAAAAGTAGCAAATAACAACTGACGATTAATAACAAAATGACATAACTGAGAAACCACAGCTATGGACAAATCCAAAGTAAAATAAGCTTATAAGTTTCTAAACAGAGAATCAGGGACATCAATCAGCAAATGAGGACAATCACAAACCAAAAAGAGGGAAAATACTGTGTAGTTACAGAACTTCTAAGTGGTGAGGAAGTCAAAAGAATTGCAAGATAGAATGGATTGTTCTAATCTTGGGGAGAAAATTATAAATCACAGGGTAACCTCAAAGAAAAATGATAAACCTTCACATCACAATAAAAAAGAGGACAAGCACAAATACTCAGCAAATACTAAATCAACAGCAACAAAGGAAATGATAACATAATTTGTAAACATAATGAGCTCAGCACAAAAAATAATATGGAACAAAGAAACCAGGGACACCAGGAAAAGACACATAACAAAATGGCAGCAACAAATTCATACCTGTCAATAATTACACTGAATGTTAATGGATTAAATGCACCACTCAAGAGACGGAGAGTTGCAGATTGGATAAGAAAACAAAACTCATCAACATGCTGCCTACAAGAGACATACCTTAGAGACAAAGACAAAAATAAACTAAAAACCAAAGTTTGGAAAAAGATATATCAAGCAAATGGCCACCATAAAAGAGCAGAAGTGTCAATATTAATTTCTGATCAAATTGACTTTAAGACAACAACCACCATATGAGACAAGGAAGGACATTATATAATGATTAAGGGATCAATCGAGCATGAAGATATAACTATAATAAATATGTATGGACCCAATGAAAGAGCCCCAAAATATATAAATCAGACTTTAACAGAGTTGAAAAGGCAAATAGATGACTCCACAGTCATAGTGGGAGACTTTAATATACCACTTTCAATGAAAGGTAGAACAACTGGAAAGAAATTCAACAAAAATGCAGAAGAGTAAAACAATATAATCCACCAACTTGACCTTATAGACAGCTACAGAGCACTTCATCTAAGAACAGCACAATATACATTCTTTTCCAGTGCAGTACATGGAACATTTTCCATGATACACCATGTGTTAGGCCATAAAGCAAGCCTTAATAAATTTAAAATCATTGAAATACTGCAAAGCATCTTCTCAGATCATAATGACATTAGAAATCAACAATAGGAAGATCAACAGAAAAAGAGCCAACATACGGAAACTGAACAACACCCTGCTTAAGAAAGACTGGGTGAGAGAAGAAATAAAAATAAAATTCAAAAATTACTTGAATTAAATGAAAATGAAAATACAACATACCAAAATCTTTGGGACACAACAAAAGACATGTCCTGTGGTTTTCAGCAATTTGAACATGATGTAATAAGTGTTTTCATTTGGAGAGGAAAGTTGTTTTGTTTGTTCATTTTTATATTGCTTGGTTTATGATAGGGACTGATTTGCAAATGGGTTTATTTTCAATGTCTACTCCATCCTCAGTTGATGCCTCTCAGCTATGTGACTGTAAGTCATGTGTTGTGGATATTTGCCATTCTATTAAGCTGCTTTTAAGATACAGATTATCTAAACCTCCTTCTCATGTTTCAGGACTTCTCCTCCTTACAATTATTGATTGGAACCAAGCTCAACATCACCATGCAAATTAATGAAGGTGGTTGCTAACTTTCTCCCTCTCTCTGGGAGCCAGAGCTTGTGCCTTTGACTCTGTCAGTCATCATGACCCACCATGAGTTCTATATTGGAAGCTTGTAACCCAAAGAAACAAGGCCATGGAAAAATCTCTTTTTTAGTGGTACCTATTGCAAAATAGCATTTCAGTTCTAATATTGTCTCCAGGTTTCAGTGTAATAGTTCTGTGGTGCCAGCAGCAAAGTTCTCCTCTCTGAACCAACTTTCTGGGGATGATTCTGGGTAATGTTATTTGTGGGTAGCCTTTGAACCTGATCCTAAAATCAACCTGGAAATTATTTTAATGTTATTTTTTTTTCTAAATAAGACAATGTTAGTTTCTTTTTCTTGAAAATTGGTATATTGACTAATGTATTGCTTTATAATATCAATTAGTTCATCTATAAAATGAGGACAATAATTTCTACCAATAAGAACACTATGATGACTCACTAAGGAAGGCATATAAAATACTTTAAAAAGTTCCTCAACTACAATATAAGTTGTACTTAGAAGATGTTAGCTGTTATTAGTGTTTTATGCCTTCCAGAGAAATTTTGCAAATACTGTATCATTGAAATCTCATAACAACCCTGAGGAAGATATTAATGTTAGGAATCTTAGAACAACGCAGGCCCATTAAGAATACAAAAAATCAAATGTAGATGTCCTAGGAAAATCAGTAGGCAAAACTGTCTTAAGATGGTTTTTGGCACAGTAAAGATGACTATAATTGCCACAATAAAAAATGTTAGTGAAAAGACAGCCCAAAATTTTCATTAACTGCAATGTTTAAAAGTCCAATGGAGATGAGACATTCACGATGAATAATAAAAGGAGAAGGATAGCAATATAGGAAAAAAATAAAAGTTGGTCAGAACACGAAGACAAAACCATACATAGTTCAAGGACAGGTACATAGTTCAAGAACAGAATGGTCAGTTTAGTCTATTATTCTTTTACTTGACATCCATGTCCATCTTTCTGCTAAAAAAAGAAGGGCTCAGGGATAGGTAAGGGATGAGAAGAATGTAAATTGTATGTTTGGGTAAAGAAGGAAAAGGGGGCACTGGTGATACAAGAATGATCAGAGGCAAGTGACTCTCTTGTTTGGTGGTTCCTATGGCAGGTATCTATAATAGGAGAATTTTCTTGGATACCAACAGCAAACAAGCCTAACCATAATAATCAGTATGAAGCTGGTTCCTATGAGGCAGAGGTCAAATATACCTTATCCCTGAACAACTCCACTGTTTCTGACACCAACTGCTTTTCCCATGGCACTCTTTCTCTAGGATTTGATGATTCATTGTAATGGTCACAGATTAGTTCTCTGTAAGAATATAACTACAATAAGAACTTTAATAACAGAGAAGGATATAAGCAAACCACCACCTGTTGGTCAGTTTGTCACACTGTGGTGGCTTGCCTGTTGCTGTAGTGCAGGAAGCTATGCCACCAGTATTTCAAATACCAGCAGGGTCATACATCATGGACAGGTTTCAGTAGAACTTCTAGGCTAAGAAAGACTAAGCAGAAGGACTTGGCAATCTCCTTCTAAACTAGTTGGCCATTGAAAACTTTAAGAACAGCAGTGGAACATTATCTGATATAGTGTGGGAACATGAACCCTTTAGGTTGTAAGGCATTCTAAATTCAACTGAGGAAGAGCTATGACCTCAAAGTAGAGTTGAGTTTAATGATGTGGATGGAATAAAGCTTTCAAGGCTATCACTTGCTGGTGTGGCATGACTCAAAATGAGAAAAAAAACAGCTCCAAACATTCATTAAGAATCACAACATGGGACATAGGAATCTAGGAAAGTTGGAAGTTGTCAAAATGTAATGTAACACATAAATATCAATATCCTAGGCATTGTTGTTGTTGTTGTTGTTATGTGCCGTCGAGTCAAACCCGACTCATAGCGACCCCTCCTTGGGTTTCCGAGGCAGTATCACTACGGAAGTAGGATTGCCCAACCTTCCTTCCGAGGAGTGGCTGGTGGGTTTGAACCGCCAGCCATCTGGTTAGCAGGCAAGTGTCTTAGCCACTATGCTACCAGAGCTCCCATCCTAGGCATTAGTGAGCTGTAATTAGTGACTAGTATTGGACATTTTGAGTTGAAAAACCATATCATCTACCACAATGAGAATGACAAATTGAAGAGTAATGAAGTCAAATTCATTCTCAAAAAGAACATTTCAAGATACATCATGAAGTATAACATTGTCAGTGATATGATAATATCCATATACCTAAAAGGAAAACTAGTTAATGCTACAATGACAAAGTTTAAGATATTGAACATTTTTATTAACCTCTACATTCTGAAATTGCTCAAACATGCAATGAAGATATATTGAAAATTACAGGTGATTGGGTTGCAAAAGTTGGAAACAAAGAAGAAGGGTCAGTAATTGAAAAATATAGCCTCAATAACAGAAAAGAGGCTGGAGGCTACATGATAGAATTTGGTAAGAACAATGACTTATTCATTGTAAATACATTTTTCCAACAATATAAATGGCAACTATACACATGGACCTCAATGGATGGAATTCATGGCAATAAATAGACTACATCTGTGGAAAGATACAACAGAGAAGTTCAATATCATCAGTCAAAACAAGGCAAGGGGCCAACTGCATAGCAGACCATCAGTTGCTCCTACAAAAGTTCAATTTGAAACAGAAGAAAAATTTTAAAAGTCCACAAGAGTAAAAGTATAACTTTGAGTGTATCCCACCTGAATTTACAGGCTATCTCAAGGCTAGATTTGATGCATTGAACTCTAATGATCAAAGATCAGATTACTTGTGGGATAATATCAAGGGCATCACACATGAAGAAATCAAAAAGTCATTTAAAAAACAGGAAAGAGAGAAAAGACCAAAATGGATGTCATAAGAGACTCTGAAACTTGCTCTTTAGTGGAGGATAGCTAAAGAGAATAAAAGAATAAGAGCCCATCAAGGAATGGATAAACACACTGTGGTACATACACACAATGGAATAGTATGCAACCCTAAAGAATAATGTAGAATCTGCAAAACACTACTTAGAAGACATTATGCTGAGTCAAATTATTCAATCAGAGAAGGACAAATACTGCATTAGTTCACTATTATAATAAAAACTCAAGGATAGTTTTATACATGGAAGGAAACTTTGTTCATTACCAGGAATGGGAGAGGAGGGGAAGGAAAATTTCTAGATAGGTTGAAAAAAAAGATATGTATACCAAAGCTTATTAGTGGTTACCAAGGGTAAGGAGGAGGAAAGGGGAAGTTTTTGTTTGGGAGACATTGAGTTTATGCTAATTGTGGTGGAATATTTTGGGAGTGGATAGCAATAGTGGTAGCACAACATGAAAAATGTCATCAATGTCCCTGAGCTGTAAATATGGAAGTTGTTATGTTGACTAATGTCTTGTTGTGTATTTTTTCACCACAATAAAACTAAAAAGAGAGAGAGAGAGAGAAAGAATGGAAGAAATGATGATGTAAAAGAGCTGAACAAAAGATTTCAAAGAGTGGCTTGTATAGAAAAAGTAAAATATGAGAATGAAATGTGCAAGACCTGGAGTGAGAAAATCAAACCTTGAGATGCAATATTGAAGGATTCTATGGGCGAAATGTTAAATGGTGCAGGGAGTATCAACAGAAGATGGAAGAAATACACAAAGTGACTGTATAAGAAATAATTTGTTGATGTTCAACTATTTCAGGAGGTAGCATATGACCAAGAACCAATGTATCGAAGAAAGAAGTCCAAGCTGCACTAAAGAAATTGGTGAAAAACAAGGCTCCAGGATTTGACAGAACACCAACTAAGATGTTTCAACAAACCAATGCAATAGTAGAAGCACTCATTCATCTATTGAAAGAAACTTGGAAGAGAGCTATCTGACAAAGCGACAGGAAGAGATCCATATATGTGTCCACAAAAGAAAGGTGATACAATAGAATGTGGAAATAATCAAATATCATTAATATCAGACAAAAGTAAAATTTTGCTGAAAATAATTCAAAAAAAAGATTGTAGCAGTTTATTGACTGGAAACCTCCAGAAATTCATATTGTATTCAGAAGAGGAGTTGTAAGGAGGGATATCATTGCTGATATCAGATGGATTTGGGATGAAAGCAGATAAAACCAGAGACATATTCAACTTTGTTTTATTGACTACACAAAGGTATTTGACCGTGTAGATCACAACAAATTATTGATAACATTGCCAAGAGTGGGAATTTCAGAACATTTAATTGTGCTCATGTGGAACCTGAATGTCTACCAAAATAGTTTTTTTAACAGAACAAGGGGACAATGTATGGTTTAAAATCAGAAAATGTGTGCACCAGGGTTTCATTATACTTATTCAGTCTGTGTGCTGAGCATGTAAGCCAAGAAATTGGACTATATGAAGAATGCAGCAGTAAGATTGGAGATTCATTAATATCTGCAATATGCAGATGACACAACCTTGCTTGCTGAAAGTGAAGAAGACTGGAAGCACTTACTGATGAAAATCAAAGATTGCAGCTTCAGTGTGTGTTTTTGTTACCTAGTGCTGCTCTGATAGAAATATACCACAAATGGAATGGCTTTATCCAATGGGGCTTTATTCTCTTATGGTTTTGAAGGCTAGAAACCCAAGTTCAAAGTGCCAGGGTCTAGGAGCTGGGTGAAAGTGCCTTGACCTTGGATTTCAGCTCTGGCTCCTGCTCCTGGTACACTGAAGCTGGAGGCACCCTCTTCACTCAGACAACTGCTGGCTACTGAGGCTGGCAAACCCAAGGTCAACAAGTAGAAAGGTGCAGTCACAATATTACCAAACCACAAAGGAGGCCATTGATTCAACTCCAGAGACAGTCCCAAGATTGGCAGGAAACATGGCAGGCTGCTACATGAAGACTTGTCTGCATGCAGGGTCCAAGCGTGCCATAAAGCTGCAGACAATTCCCAAAGCTTCTTCTGTATGGGAAGCAGACCACATCCCTAAAGCAGCTACTCAGATGCTCATGGCAGGTTCCACCATGGAGTTGATTGCCAGTCTCATCGTGGAGAATAACTACCACCAGCTGCCCAGCCACTCAAAACCAGGCCGAGCCAAGTGGACACATAACCTTAACTACCACAGTATGGATTACACCTCCACAGAAAGAAAGAAAAAAAAAAGTTAGACCAATAAGCATTATTGCTTGAACAACTTCTCTCAGAAAGATCAGCACAAGGCCAGTCCCCATGAGGCAGAGGTTAAAGATGTCCCAAATGTCCAAACTAACATACCACCCCATCATTTCAGACTAATTCCTCCTTTCAGTAATTTCCCCTGTCTTGGGGTTCTATATTTCGCTGTAATGCCTCACAGAACTCACAGAAACCCAAAGGATTGTCTCACATAGTAGTGGTGGAGGGTGGCAGGCTGGTGAGTCCCAGGTCCGTGAGTAGGTCTGGAGGATCCTCCCAATTCTTGGGGTTTGATGAACCTCAGTCAGCAGATCAAATAATGGCTGCTGTCCCAAATCCAGGGGTGAGATGAAGATGAGCCAAAACACAAAACCAGAGCAAGAGGAGGGTGAAACTTCCCAGGAGATTCGTAGGTATATCCTCAAGGAAGCTAAGGGTGGTAATTTGAGTTATACGCTCCAGGAAGGCAGGACTCAAGATACATTCCACCTGTGTTGCCCCAACAGAAATAACCTAAGTGGATGGCTTTAACATTCAGCAGGCAAGGCAAATCCCATCACAGAGCCGATTGCCAGTCATTATAGTGAATGACTACTACCAGCTTCCCAGCCAAGTTGATACCTGACCTTAACTACCACAGCACCCTAAACAGGCATGGATAATAGAATTTACAATACATCACAGAATGGAGGACAATGGCTAGAAGGGCCACATAAAGCAATTCACCACAATTATGACAAACAGAAAAGATTCAAGCTGTCAAGGATTTCATTTTACTTGGAGTCACAAACAATGCCCATGGGAGCAACAGTCAAGAAATCAAATAATGTAATGCATTGAGCAAATCTTCTGCAAATGACCTCTTTAAAGTGTTAAAAAGCAAAGATTTCACTGCAGACTAAGATGCACCTGACTCAAGCCATACTATTTCCAGTCACCTAATATGCAGCTCCTCGGAAGGAAGGTTGGGCAATCCTACTTCCGTAGTGATACTGCCTCGGAAACCCAAGGAGGGGTCGCTATGAGTCAGGGCTGACTCGACGGCACATAACAACAACAATATGCAGCTCAGGAGCTCTGGTAGCATAGTGGCTAAGACACTTGCCTGCTAACCAGACGGCTGGCGGTTCAAACCCACCAGCCACTCCTCGGAAGGAAGGTTGGGCAATCCTACTTCCATAGTGATACTGCCTCGGAAACCCAAGGAGGGGTCGCTATGAGTCGGGGCTGACTCGACGGCACATAACAACAACTAACAACAACAACAACAATATGCAGCTCTGGTGGTGTAGTGCCTAAGGCATTTGACTGTTAACCAGAAGGCTGGTAGTTCAAACCCACCAGCCACTCCTCAGAAGGAAGATTGGGCAATCTACTTCCGTAGAGATACTACCTCAGAAACCCAAGGAGGGGTCGACTATGAGTAGAATTGACTCGACAGCAGTGAGTTTGGTTTTTGGAATATGTGTGTGAAAGCCAGACAATAAATAAAGAACAAAAAAGAATTGACAGTTTTGAATCATTATGTTGGCCAAAGGTATTAAATATACCATGGATTGCAAGAAGAATGAACAAATCTTAGAAGTATAGCCAGAATGCTCCTTAGAAGTGAGGATGGAAAGATGTTATCTCCCATACATTGGCCATTTCATCGGGAGGGACTAGTCGCTGGAGAAGGATATCAGGGTTGGTAAAGTAGAGGGTCCATAAAAAAAAAGAAGACCCTCAATGACCCAGTGGAAGACCAATAAATTGACCCAGTGGCTGCAACAATGGGTTCAAGCATAGCAATGATTGTGAAGATAGTGTAGGACTGGGCATTGTTTCATTCTATAGTACATAGGGTTGCTTTAAATCAGAACTAACTTGGCATCACCTAACAACAACAACAATATAAACAAAGGATAAAAATAGAAATGAAGATATGCAAAGATCAAAGTTTGGGTGGGAACTCAGCACTGGGTTGTAAAGTAAAAAATCAAACCAAACTCACTCCTATCCAGTCCATACTGACTCTAGTGACCCCCATTGGGTTTCCAAGGCTGTAAATCTTTATGCCTCATCTTTTTCCATGCAGCGGCTAATGGGTTTGTACCACCAACCCTTTGGTTAGCAGGCAAATGCCTCAACCACTACACCACCAGAGCTCCTCCTAAAGTCTAATAGACACATTTACCCTTTCTGAAAATCAATGTTCATTCTCAACCAACAGGAAACTTTCAAACCATCAGGAACCAAGTCACTCACTTGACAGATTCTGCTATTAATTGAGAAGGTCTGCTCATGAACTATCACAATTGCTGCTTCTGTTGCCATCACAGGTTTACTTGGCCTGGGAGGGACACAGTGTAAGACCCCGTGTCTCACCTAGATCAAGAAGACTCATCTAAGTTTTATTAGTCACATGATGGTCCCCCAAGCCAATCCATGTAAAAATCAACCACTGACTGGAGGAGAACAGCCAATTCATGTAAAAGGTCAAATACAGGGTGGTGCCTTCCCAGCCAATCCCAGTAAAGATCTGGCAAGGCTGGACCCTCCAGCCAATCTGGATAAAAATCAGACTAGTTGGAGCTTCTCAGCTAATTGGGGTAAAGGTTTGTTATCAGAAAGGGACCCTTACCAATCCCTGAGTTCAGACTGGACAGGGCTTTGAGACCAAGATAAAAAGGCCAAATTGCTGTTTTTAATAAGATTATTCCACATCAAGCATTATCTCATAGTTCAGTGTGGAGTGTCCACGAAGGTGTAGCAGAGTCAGATAGTCTGGTCCTAGTGTACAAGAAAATATCCAATATTATGGGTAGGGCACAGCTACAAGACTCTCCAGGCAGGTTGGTAATGTAGAGGGTCATGAGTATATTGTTAGTTCTGATTTAAAGCAACCCTATGTACTCATGTATATGTATCAGAAGTCAGAGTAAAAGCTTATTCAAATCCAGACTACCATACCTTTCAGAATAAGGCCCTGGTTTATTCCTGTGTGTATCAGGGACGGCATCCAGATCCAAAAATTAGACCTAAAAAAAGATGTTTAGTCACTAGCTAAACAGGTTGAGATTCAAGCCAGAGCTCACACCCAGAATGGAACCATCACATAAAAAGGAATCCAATGCAAAAAAAAAAAAAAAGTTTTATGAATAATAGAACCAAGTTAGGTGATAGCCAAGCCCTGAGTAAGTATTCATTGCTGAAAACAAACCCCAGACAAGGTGTGTGTAGAGATTATGGGAGCAGAAATGCAATGAGCTAAGGCTTCTAATATGCTCAAAGGAACCAGGTGAGCAGTTTCAGGGAATCCAAATGAGCAGAATGGGGGAAAGCAGAGACTGAGAGACAGAGGCTAGTATGACAAAGGAAAGCACTGACAGAAATAAACTGGAAGAAGAACTTGGAGAAAAAGAAAGGAAACATGAAGGAGAAGACATGAGGGAGGAAGAAACGAGGGAGAGAATGAGAGAGAAACTAAGGGAGGAAAAAAAAGACATATTAAAGCCGAAGAACCACTAAAATACTGGAGAAAAGGGTACAAAAATAACTGTATTAAATGTATGTAAAATGTAACTCAATTATCTGAGAACACCCACAACACAGGGAAAGAAAACTACATCAGGTTGTAACTGCCATAAGTACCAATAGTTACGTTTACTGCATTTATAAACAGATATCTTTTGGCAAGAGAATCAAAAAGGCCTCCACAAGACATGCAATTCTGGGCTTCAATCCATTCACTCTGTGAATTAATTGACTTTATTTGAACTCTACTGTTTTCAGTTGGAAAATTCACTGTGAACATGTTGTACATATTTCAGATATCAAATAGCAAATGCACTGCAGCCGGATTTTGAAATGGAGCCAGAAATTGTTTATTAATCAGATAGGAGTTTCTCTGTGATTAGGAAAGACAATAAAGAGATAAAGAAATAAACAGTTAAAGTTTTTGAAATGTTTTTCACATTTCTGTCTCTTTTTTAAAATAGCTTATTGCATCTCAGGTGAAAGTTTACACAGCACATTAATTTCCCATTCAATAATTCATACACAAACCATTCCATGACATTAGTTGCTACCCCCAACGTGTCAACACTCTCCCCATTTCTACCCTGCCTTTCCTGTTTCCAAGGAGCTCTGGTCGTTCAGTGGTTAATGCATTTGGCTGGTAACCAAAAGCTTGACACTTCAAACCTGCTAGCCACTCTATGGGAGAAAAATAAGGCAGTCTGTTTTAAAGATTTAAGCCTTGGAACCCTGATGGGGCAGTCCTACTCCGTCCGATAGGGTCTCTAAGAGTCAGAATCAATTTGATGACAGTGGATTTTTGGTTTTCTGTTTCCATTTCTCCAGTTTCCCTGCCCCTCCTTGCCTTCTCATCTTTGCTTGTGGGCAAGTGTTGCCCACTGGGTCTTGTATAGTTTAGTTGATTGTTCTAAGGAACACATTCTTCATGGTGCTATTGTTTATTTTATAGGACAATCTATTATTTGGCTGAAAGGTGACCTCTAGGAGTGGTTACAGGGTGTCTTAGGGCAATAGTCTATGGCATTCCTCTAATCTCTATCAATTCATAAGTCTGGCCTTTTTTATGATTTTGAGTTTTTCCTACATTTTTCTCCCATTCTAACTAAGAACTTCTATTGTGTCCCTGGTCAGAGCAGTTGGTAGTGATAGCCGGGCACCATCTAGTTCCTCAGGTCTCGAGCTAGAGGAGCCTGTGGCTCATGTGGGTCTCTAGTCCTATGCACTAATTGCTTACTTGAGCTTTGATTTCCTTCACACTACTGGGCTCCAGATGAGAAGAGGCCAATAATTGTATCCTAGATAGCCACCCACAAACTTTTAAGACCCCAGACACTACTCATCAAACTAGGATGTAAAATATTATCTTTCTGAGCTATGTTGTGCTAATTGACCTAAATGTACACCAAGACTATAGCCCTTAGACTTCAAGCCCAGTAACACAGTCCCATGAGGTATTTGGCTATATCTAAGAAGTTTCCATAACTGTTCCCACTAGGTGCTTTATTACATATATGAATATATATGCAGCACATACAAATATGTATATGCAAATGCCCGTAACTATACCTATATATGCAGGTACATATACTCCTATGTACCCTCCCCCACCAATATAGCATACATATCTACCTATAAAACCACTCACAAATTTTTCATTATTATTGTCTTACAGAATTGTATATTATATAGCATTTACCATAAACCAAACAAAAATGAAAAGTCATTGCCATCGAGTTGACTATGACTAATTGCAACCCTAAAGGACAAAGTAGAACTGTTCCTAGGGTTCCTAAGGCTGTAAATCTTCATGGAAGTAGACAGCCTCACCTTTCTCCCATGGAGTGGCTCATGAGTTTGAACCACTGAACTTTTAGTTAGCAGCCAAATGCTTTAATCACAATGCCACCAGACCTCTTTGCATTGTTGTTGTTGTTATTGTTAGGTCCCATCAAGTCAGCATCAACTCATAATGACCCCATGCACAACAGAACTGGTCATGCACCATCCTCACAATTCTTCCTATGCTTGTGCCCATTGTTACAGCCCTATATCAATCCATCTTGTTGAGGGTCTTCCCCCTTTTCACTGACTCTACTTTACCAAACATGATATCTTTCTCCAGGGTCTGACAACACGACCAAAATAAGTGAGACAAAGTCTGGCGATTCTCACTTCCAAGGAGGATTCTGCCTGTACTTCTTCCTGAACAGATTTGTTTGTTTTCTAGCTGTCCATGGTATTTTCAGTATTCTTCACCTATGCCACAATTCAAAGGCATCAATCCTTCTTTGGCCTGCTTTATTCATTATCCTGCTTTCACTTTCATATGATGTGATTGAAAATACCATGGCTTGGGTCAGGCACACCTTAATCTTCAGAGTAACATCGTGGTTCTTTCATGCCTTAAAGAGGTCTTTAAATTTTTCAGTGCAGTAAGATGTCTGAGTTCCTGATTGTTGCTTCTATAGGTAATGACTGTGGATCCAAATAAAAGAAAATCCCTTGCTTATTGGTCCATTCGTGAGAATTTTTTTTTTTAAATATTGAAGTGTAATCCACACCGAAGTCTTTGATCTTCATCAGTAAGTGCTTAAAGTCATCTTCATGTTCAGGAAGCAAGGTTGTGTCATCTGCATATCACAGGTTGTTAATGAGTCTTCCTCTAATCTTGAGGCTATGTTCTTCTTTATATAGTCCAGCTTTTTGAATTATTTTAATCAGCCTATAGATTGAATAAATTACTGAAAGGGTACAACCCTGACACACACCCTTACACCCTTCCTGATTCTAAATCACACAGTAACCCCTTGCTTTGTTTGAACAACAGACTATTGGTCTACGTACAGGTTTCTCATGAGCACAATTAAGTGTTCAGGAACTTCCATTCCTCACAATGTTATCCATAATTTCTTATGATCCACACAGTCAAATATCATCTGCATAGTCAATAAAACATGGCTAAACATCTTTCTAGTATTCTTTGCTTTCTGCCAAGATCCATGTGACATCAGCAATAATATCCCTCATTTCACATTCCTTCTGAATCCAGCTTGAATTTCTGGAAATTCCCTGCCAATGTACTGCTGCAATCATTTTTGAAGTTTCTTTAGCAAAATTTTAATTGCATGTGATATTAATGATATCTGCTCCTCATCTGTCAGTTTGTTGCACTGTGGTGTCTTGCATGTTGTTGTGAGGCTGAAGGTTATGTCGCCAGTTTTTCGAATACCAGCAAGGTCACCCATGGTGGACAGGTTTCAGAGAGCTTTGGACTAAGAAAGACCCAGAAGAAGAAAGGGGCCATCCCCTTCTCAAAGAATTGGCCAGTGAAAACTTGATGAATAGCAGTGAAACACTGTCCAATATATTACTGGAAAGGTTTACAAGTATCTTGAAATACTGTCTGATATAGTGCTCTAAGATGAGCCCCTCAGATCAGAAGGCACTCAAAATATGACTAAGGAAGAGCTACCTCCTCAAAGTACAGTTGATCTTAATGATATAGATGGAGTAAAACTTTTGGGAGCTCCATTTGCTGACAGGGCATAACTCAAGATGGGAAGGAACAGATGCAAATATCCATTAATAATTAGAATGTAGAATGTGTGAAGTACAAATGCAGGAAAATTGGATATAGTCAAAAATGAAATGTAACACATAAAGATCAATATCCTAGGCATCACTGAGCTGAAATGGACTTGTTTGGGCCATTTTGAATCAGACAGCCATATGATCTACTATGCTGAGAATGAAAATTGAAGAGGAATGGCATAACATTCATGGTCACAAAGAATCTTTCAAGATCTATCCTGAAGTACAGTGCTGTCAGTGAAAGGACAATATCCATATGCCTACAAGAAAGACCAGTTAATATTACTGTGGTGGTTATGTTTGTGTGTTAACTTGGTTGGGCCTGGTTGAGTGGTTGGGCAGCTGGATGTAGTATTCCCAATGATGAGACTGGCAATCAACTCCATGGTGGAATCTACTGGGAGCAGCTGAGTAGCTGCCTTTGGGTATATGGCCTGCTTCGCATATATAAGAGACTGTTTTGAGAATGGTCTCTAGTTTATGGCACACTTTGACCCTGCATGTAACCATGTCGTTGTTCAGCAGCCTGCCATGCTCTGCTGACCTTGGGACTTACAATGGACTTGAATTAATGGCCTGCCATGTGGTATGGTAACATCGGGACTGTGCCATTTTATTTGTCAACCTTGGTCTTGTCACCCTCAGCAGCCAGTACCTGCCTGAGGGAAGAGATGCCTTTAGCTTCAGTGGGCTGGGAGCAAGAGGCAGAGCTGAAGCCCAAGGTTGAAGGGTTTTCACACAGCCCCTAGAGCCTGACACTTTGAACTTGGATTTCTAGCCTCCCAAACTGTAAGATAATAAACTCCTGTCTGTTAAGGTCATCCCATTCGTGGTATATTCTTGTCAGAGTGGCACTAGGTAACCAGAACAACTACTATTATTCAAATTTAGGCATCTACCACTAAAGCCAAAGATGAGGACAATGAAGATTCTTACCAACTTATGCAGTCTGATATGAACCAAACATGCAATCAAGATGTGTTGATTATTACTGGTGATTGGACAGCAATAGTTAGAAACAAAGAAGAATCACGAGTAGTTGGAAAATACGGCATTCATGATAGAAATGAAACTGGAGATTGTATGAGAGAATTTTACAAGACCAAGGACTTATTGCAAATACCTTTTTCCAACAATATAAATGGCAGCTATGCAAGTGGACTTCACTAGACAGAATATATAGGACCAAATTGACTATATCTGTGGAAAGAGGTGATGGAGAGGCTGAATATGTTCAGCCTGAGTTGACTGAGGAACAGAAATTAATTGTTCATATGCAAGTTCAATTTGAAGCTGAAAAAAATTAAAAACAAGTCCATGAGAGCCAAAATATGACCTTGATTATATTCCAGCTGAATTGAGAGACCATCTGAAGAATACATTTGAGGCATTGAACATCAATGACAAAGACCAGACAACTTGGGATGACATCAAGAACATCATACATGAAGAAAGCAAAGGTCATTAAAAAGACAGGAAAGGAAGAAAAGACCAAAAGGGATATCAGAAGAGACTCTGAAACTTGCTCTTCAATGGAGAGTAGCAAAAGCAAGTGGAAGAAATGAGAGGATAAAAGACCTGAACAGAAGATTTCTATGTGCAGCTCAAGAAAACAAAGTCACTTCCGGTAAGATGGTAGAATAGGGAGAAAGACTGCACAGACCCTCTTCAACAAAGAAAAGGGGAACCAATTAACACAGACACAGAAGATAATCCTGGACTCCTGAGCCTTGAAGGGAAGGATATAAAAGTGGTTTAGCAGAAGAATTTGCATGAAAAAAACAAAAAAGGAGACATACGGAGCTGCAGTCTGGCAGTGATCCTGAGCAGTCCTGACAGCATGGCACAGACAGCTTGGAGAGTGCCGAGTGGTGGTAGGACCTAAGAATTAACCTAAAAATCAACGCTGCTAGCCAGGGACTGCACAGAGGACTGCTCTGGTGGTTGGGGAATAAAAGGCGAAGAGAAAGACTGGCTGAGCTGTGTACTTTTGCCTATCCAGAGGACACTGCCATTTTGAATGTTTACAAGCAGCTTGACCAATTTGAATATTTAAAGAGACAGCTCTCTCCCAGATTCCTGGGGCTTAAGAACAGGTTCTGCTTGCCAGTAGCCCCAAGGACACTCTGGACCTGGAGGACTGAAAACGTGCAACATTCCCCTTGTTACTCTTATACCCTACACCTCTTGGTGAATGTAGGTGCAGCCATCCCCCACTCCAACCCACCTTCTGGGCCCACAGGAACTCCATCCCAGTCTGTGTGCTCAGGTGGAACTTTGGTGCCCTGTCCTACCCTCCCCCGATTTTTTCTTTTTCTTTTTCTTATTTTTTCTTTCTTTTTTCTGGTTTTTAGTTAACTTGTTTTTGTCTGTTTTAAAACTACTTTTATTATTAATACTTTTGTCCTTTTTACTATTATTCTTTATCCTTCCCCTCCCAGGTCCTAGTTTTCAGCTCTTTTTCTCTTCCCTGTTCCTGGTTGCAATTTTTTTTTTTCCTTTTTTCTTTTTTTTCTCATGGTAAACACCATTCTTTGTTTTTATTTTTGCATTTTTCCAATATTTTTTCTTCACTATTTTCCTTCTCTACCTTTTTTCTCTTATTGCCTTGTCCCCAGATATTGTAGGTTTTTCCTGTTTTTTTCCTTCTTTTTCCCTTTTTTTTTTTTTTGTTTCTGTTCCTGTATAATAACATGGTATAGATTTTGTCCATGTGCTTTTAGTTTTTTGATGGTTGCTCAATTGTAATTTTTGTCTAACTGAGTGGGAGACAGCAACGGTCCCCAAAGACACAACTACACCCACACCGCCTGCAACTTCACTCACTGAGCAAGAGCCACTACCTTCTTCTCCATCAATAGGCCAATGATAAAAAACCACCAAGAGCCTGAATCACTCTTGGCTGCTCTTCACAAACAGTTAACAGAGCTCTAAATACAACAACACAATGATGTCTTGGAGACAACAGACCATCACAGTCCACACAAACAAGCAAGAAAAAGTGGTAGAAAAAAGGGAGCAGGATATAGATCCAGAACAGATCCCTGAGGAAGCAGCAGCATTGGAACTCTCTGATAAGGAATTCAAAAAAATTGTATTTAGGTATCTTCAAAGGATTGAGAGACAGACCAAAGAAAACACAGAAAAAAATGCGAGAAGAATTTTGGATGAAAAACAAGAACAAAATTACTAAATAAATGAAAAATTAGAAATGATTCTAAATCTACAGATAGAAATCCAGAAGATTAATACTAAATTGTCAGAAATAGATAACACATTGGAAGGGCAAAGGAGTGGAATTGATGCGAAGGAAGGCAGAATTGATGAGATTGAAGAAAAATACCTGAATACTTCTTTGGAAAGAGATCAATCAGAAAAAATTTTTTTTAAAAAAATGAAGAAAGCCAAAGGTTCATGTGGGATAACATCAAAAGGAATAACCTACATGTCATTGGAATTCCAGGACAGGAAGAGAAAAATAAAATCACAGAGAAAATTGTCCAAGATCTGTTGGAAGAGAACTTCCCTGATATGATGAAAGATAAGAATATATCTATTCAGGAAGTCCAATGAACCCCAAACAGGATAGACCCGAAAAGAAAATCACCCTGACATATCATCATCAAACTCACCAAAACCAAAGACAAAGACAGAATCCTGAAAGCAACACGGGAAAAACAAAAAGTTACCTACAAAGGACAGCCAGTAAGAATAAGCTCTGATTT
>NW_006921905.1:2161017-2162006 GCF_000298275.1 Orycteropus afer afer
ACTGTTAGATAGATGGAGATAAGTATTTATTTCGGTGAAGAGAAGGGCAGTGTACCAAATGTGAGTGATCAATATGGTGGCACTGAGGAAGAGAAAGACACAGAGAGGTACATGGGAGGTACAGACAACAAAGATGAACTCTTGCACATACAGTACTGCATTGTCAGTAAAGGCAAGCATGGGTATATGGGTGGACAGACGGGTGCACAGGCCGAACTAGTAGGTATGTCTATGAAGCGGCGAGTGTACCGTCCCCCCAAAAAAGTCAATTATTATAATGAAATGTGTAAAGACCTGGAGTTAGAAAACCAAAAGAGAATAACACGCTTGGCATTTCTCAAGCAGAAAGAATGGAAGAAAAAACTCAAGCCTCAAATTCCAATCTTGAAAGATTCTATGGACAAAATATTGAATGATGCAGGAAGCATCAAAAGAAGACAGAAAGAATACACAGTCACTGCACAAAAAAATATTGGTCGATGTTCAGCTATTACAAGAAGAGGCATATGATCAAGAACTAATGATACTGAAGGAAGAACTTGAAGCTGTACTAAAGGAACTGACTGCAAACAAGGCTCCAGGAATTTACAGAATGCCCCCAGAGATGTTTCAACAAATGGATGCCAGGCTACAGGCACTTACTCGTCTACGCCAAGAAATTTGGAAGACAGCTACCTAGCCAACCGACTGAAAGAGGTCCATATTTCTTTGCATTCCAAAGAAAGTGATCCAACAGAATGTAGAAATTATCAAACAATGTCATAAATACCACAAACAATTAAAATTTTGCTGAAAAAATTTCAGAAATGGTTGCAGCAGTATATTGACAGGGAACTTCCAGAAATGCAAGCTGGATTCAAAAGACAATGTGGAACAAGGAATATCATTGCTGATGTCAGATGCATCTTGGCTCAAAGCAAAGAATACCAGAAAGATGTTTACCTGTGTTTTATTGACTATGCAAAAATATTTGACTGTGTGGATCATAA
>NW_006921905.1:2162431-2166150 GCF_000298275.1 Orycteropus afer afer
AAATCCTCACAACTAGACCAATAATCAGCATCATGATAAATGGAGAAAAGATTGAAGTTGTCAAAGATTTCATATTACTTGGATCCACCAATGGAAGCAGCAGTCAAGAAATCAGATGTCGTATTGCACTGGGCAAATCTGCTGCAAAAGATTTCTCTTTGAAGACTAAGGTCCCTGACCGAAGGCATGGTATTTTCAATAGTCTTATATGCGTGTGAAAGCTTGACAATGAATAAGGAAGACCAAAGAAGAGTTGATGCTTTTGAGTTGTGGTGATGGTGAAGAATAATGAAAGTGCCATAGACTGACAGAAGAACAAACAAATCTGTCCTGGAAGAAGTGCAACTGGAATGCGCCTTAGAAGAGAGAATGGCCAGACTTCATCTCACCTACTTTGATCATGTTGTCAGAAACATGATCATGCTTAGTAAAGTGAAAGGTCAACAAAAAAGAGGAAAGCCCTTAATGAGATGGATTGACACTGTGACCATACTGATGGGCTCAAGAACAGCAAGGATTGTGAGGATGGCATATGACAGGGCAGTGTTTTGTCCTGTTGTTCATAAGGTTGCTGTGAGTCAGTGCTGACTCGACAGCACCTAACAATAACAACAATAAATTATATTGTTTGATAATACTCACATTCTGTTGCACCATTTTTCTTTGAAATGAGCACAAATATGGATCTCTTCCACTCTGTAGGCTAGGTAGATGTCTTCCAAATTTCTCAGCATAAACTAGTAAGTGTTTCCAGCGCTTCATCAGTTTGTTGAAACATTTCAGGGGGTATTACATCAGGTCCTGCAGCCTTGTTTTTCACCAGTTCTTTCAGTGCAGCTTGGACTTCTTCCTCCAGTGCCATTGGTTCTTGATCATATCCTACCTCCTGAAATAGTTGAACATCAACTAGTTGTTTTTGGTATAGTGTATTCCTTCCATCTTTCTTTGATGCTACCTACATCATTCAGTATTTTGCCCATAGAATCCTTCAATGCTGCAACTCAAGGCTTGAATTTTTTTTCTTCAATTCTTTCAGCTTGATAAATGCTGAGCGTGTTCTTCCTTTTTTGTTTTTTCTAAATCCAAGTCTTTACACATTTCATTATAATCCATTACTTTGTCTCTTTGAACCACCTGTTCAGCTCTTTATTTTCATCATTTCTTACATTAGCTTTAGCTACTCTTTATTCAAGAGCAGGTTTCATAGTCTCTTCTAACATCCATTTTGGTCTTTTCTTCCTTTCCAGTCTTCTAATGACCTTTATTTTTTAGTGCATGATGCTCTTGATGTCAGCCCACCACTCATCTGGTCTTCAGTCACTAGTGTTCTATGAGTCAAATGTATTCTTCAGATGGTTTCTAAACTCAGATGGGATGTAAACAAGGTCATATTTTGGCTCTTGTGAGCTTGTTTTAATTTTCTTAAGCTCCAACTTGAACTTACATATGAGCAGTTGATGGTCTATTCTACAGTCATCTCCTGGCCTCGTTTTGACTGAATATATTGACCTTCTCCATCGTCTCTTGCCATAGATGCAGTTGATCTGATTTCTGTGTATTCCATCTGGTGAGGTTGTAACGGGGAAAAGAGACCCCAGTTTCAAACAGGTTCAGTAGAGGCACTTTTATTAAGCCTTGGACAGAATAAAGACAATCATCCAGTGTGAGGGAAAACATCAGCATGTACACAGTACAGAAAGCTGAATGGAGTCCACTGAGTCACAGCTATAGGGCTAATTATATATGATTGAAAACAAAGGGAATGATCACAAAATCACAATTGGGGACAGATGGATTCATTACTGACACAGGCGGGACTACAGAAGCAGGGAAAAGACCATGATTGGATACATACATAATTGAAGAGAGAAAAGGATTATAGGATTGGTTCTGGCCTTTGACTACCTGGTTAGGTGGTGGTGCAGGTATGACTCATGACTATGCGTCCTAAATCATAGCCATAAGGCAGCTACACAACAATACCAGGACTCCAACCTTAATTTAAATTGGAAAAAGACACACTCAGGAAGTTCCCTAGTTCTTTGTGTGAGCACAATCTACTTTCAACTACATTCTTCCAGAGCAAAAACTGCCACTCCCCAAGTTTGTCCTAGAATTTGTCTGTATATAGCCACGATGTTGAAGGGCAAAAAGAACTCAACTGATATCTGAACTGAAGCCAAGACTCAAAATGGACTTAGAACTTCCACTCAAGACCATAGCCTTCCACAAATTCAAGTGCTTTATAGTTTAAGCTGTAATACAAAGTCCACATGTATAGCTGCCACTTATGTTGTTGAAAAAAAAGGTATTTGCAATGAATAAGTCATTGGTCTTTAAAATTCTATCATGTGATCTCTGATCATGCAATCTTTGGCATCGTTTTAATCACCAAGGCCATATTTCTAACTATCGATAATTCTTTGCTTCCAACTTTTACATTCTAATCACTAGTAATGACCATATTGATTGCATGTCTGGTCAATTTCATACTGCAGAAGTTGGTAATTATCCTTAATTTCTTCATCATTCGCTTTAGTGGTAGGTGCCTAAATTTGAATAATAGCAGTATTAATTGGTCTTCCTTGTAGGTGTTAGATATTATCCTATCACTGACGGCATTGTACTTCAGGATAAATCTCAAGATGTTCTTTTTGATGATGAACGTGATACCATTCCTGTTCCATTTCTCCTTCCTGCAAAGTGGGTCATATGATTGTCTGATTAAAAATAGCCAGTACCAATCCATTTCAGCTCACTAATGCCTAGGATATCAATCATGTATCTCATTCCATTTTTAACATCTTCCAATTTTCCTACAGTCATGCTTTGTATATTCCATGTTACGATTATTAGTGAATGTTGGCAGCTGTTCCTTCCTATTTTGCATTGTGCCCCATCAGTGAATGAAGTTCCTGAAAGCTTTACTCTATTCATATAATTAAAGTTGACTCTACTTTGAGGCAGTTCTTTGAGCAAAAGTACTTTGAGCAAGAGTATTTTGAGTGCCTTCCGACCTGAGGGGCTCATCTTCCAGCACTGTTTCAGATGATGTTTCATAGCTATTCACTATTCATAAAGTTTTCCAGTAATACATCAGTGTTTCACTGTTAGGCATAAGGTTTCCAATGGCCATATTTTTCAGAAGCAGATGGCCCCAGCCTTCTTCCCAGACTGTCTGGAAGCTCCAGTGAAACCTGTCCACCATGGGTGACCCTGTTGGTATTTGAAATACCAATGGTATAGCCTCCAGCATCACAGCAACCTGCAAGCCAACACAGTACAACAAACTAATAGACAAGTGGCAGTCTTGCATTGTAGTTGCCCTTTATTTTGCATATCTCTCATGTCTTCATTTACCTTGGTCAAGTTGTACTGACTTTCCCCATATTGTATACTGCCTTTCCCTTCACCAGAATCAACAAACTACTATCTAGTAACTGATCCTTCTTCCCTCCTCCTTCCATCCCTGGTAATTGTCAAAGAACTTTGCTTTCTGTGTGGAAATCTATTCTTGACTTTTTATAAAAGTGAAGTCATGCAATATTTGACCTTTTTTGATTGACTTATTTCCCTCAGGATACTTCCCTCCAGATTCATCCATGTGATAAGATGTTTTGCAGACTCACTGTTATTCTTCACTGCTGCAGAGTATTCCAACATTGTATGTATGTATGTATATATATATATATATATATATATATATATATATATATTTG
>NW_006921905.1:2166334-2174051 GCF_000298275.1 Orycteropus afer afer
TATATATATATATATATATATATATATACACACACCTCATTTTGTTTCTCCATTCATCCATTGGTGGACACTTAAGTTGTTTCTATGTTTTTGCTATTGTGAATAATGCTGAAATGAACATGGAAGTGCATATGTCTCTTGATGTCACAGCTCTTACTTTTCTAGGATATATATCTAGGAGTGGGATTTCTATTTTTAGCAGTATACTGTTTTCCAATAGTGGTTGTAACCATTTTATGCTCCTACCAGCAGTCTATAAGAGTTCTAATCTCCCCACAACCTCACTAGCATTTGTTATTTTCTGTCTTTTGTCATTGTTTTGTTGTTTTATCAATGCTATTTTTGCAGGGGTGAGATGGTATCTCATTGTAGTTTTGATCTTCATCACTCTAATGGCTAATGATCATACGCATCTCTTTATGTGTTTGTTAGCTTAGCCACCTGAATGTCTTCTTTGGTGAAGTGTCTGTACATGTCCTTTGCCCATAAAAATTGATTGAATTGTTTGTCTTTTGCTAATGAGGTGTTGAAGTTTTCTATAAATTTTAGAGAATAGACTCTTGTCAGATATGTTGTTGTCAAAAATTCTTCCCTGTGTGTAGGTTCTCTTTTTACTCTTTTGGTAAAGTTTTTTGATGAGCATGTATATTTAATTTTTAGGAAGTCACAGTTATTTAGTTTATCTTCCATGGTTGTGCATTTTTAGTTACATTTGATAGCACATTTATGCCACCGATCAGGACTCCTAGCTTTGTCCTCATGTTATCTTCCAGGAACATTATAGTTTTAGGTGTAACATTTAGGTCTTTGGTTCATTTGAAGTTAGTTTTTATGTATGATGTGAATTATAGATCGTATTTAATTTTTCTGCAAAAGGATATTCACTTTTAGCAGTACCATTTGTTAAAGAGACTATCTCATCCAGATTGAAGGTACTCCAGCCCTTTGTCAAAGATCTGCTGTCCATATTGGATGGATTTACTCATGGATTCTCAGGTCTGTTCCATTGGTCTATGTATCTGTTTGTGTATGTCCTTTACATTTCTCCTTTCACTTGAGAAGCAGAGACTCCATTGAAGATCAAGTAATTGTACTCACTAGTAGAGAGCATGGTATATGACACCTGCTTTCTAAGTGGCATTTCTCCCCCAAAATTCATTTCCACTCTGTTTTATATATCTTATTTGAATAGTCATTTTCTAGGAATTGATTCACAAATCCAATTGTTTTTCTTCTACTGTAACATAAAAAATATTACATTTTGATCTCTTTCCACATATAAGGTGTTTCTTTCACCTGGCAAGGCCTGGAGTGAATGTTTGTGTTAATGTCTAAAGTTATTACATTTAAAAAGTTAACAAAAATACTGTCCTAGCCACAATTTTTGGAGACTAGAAACAGAAAATTACTCTGTTCTCTGAAATAAATTTAAAAATTTTAAAAAACATATAAAGGACTAGGGATGAGTGGAATAAACCTGTTGCTATTGAGTTGATTCTGACTCACAATGATACAACAGGACAGAATAGAATTGCCTCTTAGGGTTTCCAAAGCTGTAAATCTTTGCAGAAGTAGACTGCCACATCTTTTACTTGAGGGATAGAGTGGATTGTGGGTTCAAACTACTGACCTTCTGGTTTGCATCAAAATGCTTTAACCACTGCACCACCACAACTCCTTTTCACAAGGATAGAGAAAGCTGCAAAGAAAGAATGTTTAAGCATGAATTGTAACCCCAGAGACTGTCCCCACCATTGTTCCAAAAAAATTGTTATTTGGAAAATTACAAGCTTGAGCCAAGATGTCAATTTTCTGTATAGATATACTCAGGGAATCAAAGTAGAAAAAAAGTCTCAAGGAATCATTAGCTCATAGGGTAAAATTATGAGACCACTGAAAAGGATAAATAAAAAGAATGATCACAAACTAACTGGTATATAGCACTGGAAGAAGATCAATGAATCACAAAAAAAAGAACTGTAAGTGTAATTAAAGATTTATGGAGAGAAATGAGAGCACAATGAAAGAACAAATTTGAAATGAGCAATTTTAAAATACTATCACTCAGACTTATCTGGTATAAATATATTATTGCTGTAATAAAGACCTCGAATGATAGACTGAATAACAGAATGTATATTAAAAAAGAGAGAGAGAGAATACTGCCATTGAGTCAACTCCAACTCACAGCAACCCCCACTAGGTTTCCAAGTCTGTAAATATTTAGGGCAGCAGACTGTGCCATCTTTCTTCCACAAAGAGGCTGGTAGTTTGAAACACTGAACTTTTGGTTAGCTGCCAAATGCCTTAACTACTACACTACCAGAGCTCCTTAACAGAATATATATCCAAATTTTATGTAATGGATCAGATCCACTCAAAGAATCATCCCATAAGGTGTTGTTATTTGCCGTCGAGTCGGCCCGACTCATAGCGACCCCTCCTTGGGTTTCCGAGGCAGTATCACTAAAGAAGTAGGATTGCCCAACCTTCCTTCCGAGGAGTGGCTGGTGGATTTGAACAGCCAGCATTCTGGTTAGCAGTCAAGTGCCTTAGGCACTATGTTACCAGACCTCCTCATAAGGTATTAGGAAGTATCAAATAGAAAACATAAATAAACAGTTAAGATATACAGATGAGAGATGTAGATGTGCCAACATAGTAGCCCAAAAGGAAAAAAATAAAAGAAGAAAATATGGGAAAAGTAATGACAACAATTTGCCAAAATAAAAGAGATGGATAAGATTTCAGAAGGAGGCTTCGTGGTGAAATGGTTAAATGTTCAGTTGCTAACCAATAGGTCAGCAGTTCAAACTCACCAGCTGCTCAATGGGGCAGAAAGTTCTGGTTATCTGCTACTGTACAGATTTTAGCCTAGGAAACCTAATGGTGCAGTTCTACTCTGTTCTATATGGTTGTTATGAGTTGGAATTGACTTGGTGCCCCACAAGAATAATAAGATTTCAGAACAGATTTTTTAAATGCCTAGGTATATTATGATAATTTTGTTGTTGTTGTTTAAATTTTTATTGTGATTTGGGTGAAAGTTTACAGAGCAAATTCACTTTCCATACAGCAGCTAACATACACTTTGTCTCATGACATTGACTACAATTTTCACAATGCAACAGCTCCCATCCCCCATCTTCCCCATAGTTACCTCTTCCCTGTGTCCTTCCCTCCCATGCACCCCTGCCCCCAGAGCTGTCTCCCTGTGCATACAAAGCTCTTCTATTCTACCATGACTGATCACTCCAAGGAGTGTATCTACCTAACGTAAATGATCCACTACTATACCTGTCTTTTGTTTGACTGGAAGCCACAGGTGTGAGTTCAATTCCAGACCTGAAGGGCAGCTAAGGACCATAGTCTCAGTGTTTCCACCAGACTCTATCACACCAGCAAACTTGGTGATTTTTTAAAAATGATTTTGAGTTTTGTTCCCCATTGTTCTCTCACTCTATCCAGTATCTCCTACAGAGATACCCCTCAGAGTGGTTGACAGTGGTAGCCGGACACCATCTAGTTCTTCTGGTCTCATAGACATATAGACTGAGGAGCACATGGTGTACCAGTCCCTTGGACTAATTATTTCCATGTGTCTTTGGTTTTCTTTATTCTTTTTTGCTCTGGATGAGGAGAGACCCAGCGTTGCATCTAGATGGCTGCTTGCAAGCTTTTAAGATCCCAGTCACTACTCACAAAAGTAGGAGGTGGAACAATGTTTTCTGTAGTATGTTATGCCAATTAAGATTGATGTCCCTTAAGACTATGGTCCTGAGCCCATGGACCCAATTACTTGCTCCCTCTGGGTAGCTGGCTGTGGCCAAGAAGTGACTACAACCTTGTCCCTTGTCAGCTCTACTATGTACCTGGGAATTCTTACAGAACATATAAATACACCATAGAAACATTGTCTGCCAACCCTATACATGGTCTTTGGCACACTCCCCCCTGCGTAGACATACCAAATAATTCAGCCTGTCCACCCATCTATCCATTTGTATATCAATGTTTGCCTTCACTGACAATGCAATACTTTATGTGCAAAAGGGTTCATCTTTGTTGTTTGTACTTCCCATGTACATCTCTATGCCCTCCTCTTCTTCAATGTGATCAGTCACATTTGGTACATTGCCCTTCTCTCTTCATCCAAATCAATACTGGTCTCTAGTAATCTAACAGTGTTCCCTACCCTACCCTCCCACTCCTGGTAACCAACAAAGAAAATTTCCTTCCACATATAAACCTTTCCTTGACTTTTTAAAATAACAGACTAATACAATATTTATCCTTATGTGATTGACTTATTTCACTCAGCATAATATCCTCCAAGTTCATCCACATTATGCAGTGTTTTACAGATTCTATGTCATTCCTTAGAGTTGCATAGTATTCCATTGTGTATATGTACCATAGTTTGGTTATCCATCATTCTTCAGCTGATGGACACCTAGGTTGTTCCCATCTTTTGGCTATTGTAAATAGTGCTGCGATGAACGTGGGTATGCATATGTCTGTTCTTGTCCTGGCTCTCACTTCTTTAGGATAAAAATACCTAGTAATGGAATGGCTGGGTCAAATGGTATTTCTAATTGCAACATTTTAAGGAATCACCATGCTGCTTCCCACAGTGGTTGTACCATTTTACAGTCCCACCAGCAGTATATGAGAGTCCCAATCTCTCCTCATCCTTGCCAGCATTTGTTATTTTCTATCTTGTTGAACTTTGCTACTAGAGCTGGGGCAAGATGGTATGTCATTGTATTTTGATTTGCATCTCTCTAATTGTTAATGATCATGAACATTTCTTCATATGTTTGTTGGCCTCCTGAATATCTTCTTGGTGAAGTGTCTAGTCATGTCTTCTGTCCATTTTTAATTGAATTATTTGTTTTTTGTTTTGTTGTGGAGGTGTTGGAGTTTTCTATGAATGCTAGAGATAAGTCCCTTGATAGATGCATCATTGCTGAATATTTTTTCCCAATCTGTAGGTTATTTTTTTTATTCTTTTGGAGCAGTCTGGAAGCACATAAAAATTTAATTTTTCGAATATCCCATTCATCTAGTTTATCTTCTGCTGTTTGTGCATTTTGTGGTATGCTTGATAGTCTATTTATGCCATATATTGTTGTTGTTGTTATTATGTGCCATTGACTCAGATTCGACACATAGTGACCCCTCCTTGTGTTTCTGAGGCAGTATCACTATGGAAGTAGATTGCCCCATCTTCCTTGTGAGGAGTGGTCATATATTAGGGCCCCTAAATTTGCCCCTAGTTTTTCCTTGAGGAACTTTATAGTTTTAGGTTTCACATTAAGTCTTTGATCCATCTGGAGTTAATTTTTGGGTATGGTGTGACCTATAGATCTTGTTTCATTTTTCTGCAAATTGATATCCAGTTTTGCCAGCACCATTTGTTAAATAATCTCTTCCCCATTTAATGGATTTCAGCCCTTTGTCAAAGATCACCTGACCATAGGTTGATGGATCTATTTCTGGGTTCTCAATTCTATTCCTTCGGTCTATGTGTCTGTAGTTGTACCAATACTAGGCTGTCTTCACTACTGTGGGTGTATAGTAGGTTTTAAGATCTGGGAGTGTGTGACCTCCTACTTTGTTCTTCTTGTTCAGTAATGCTTTGCTTATCTGAGGTCTCTTTCCCTTCCATATAAAGTTAGTGATTGGTTTTTCCGTATCCTTAAAGAATGTTGATGGGATCTGGATTGGAATTGCATTGAATGTATAGATTGCTATAGGTACAATTGACATTTTCACAATGTGCAACTTTCCTGTCCATGAGCGTGGTATGTTCTTCCATTGATGTAGGTCTCTTATGGTTTCTTTAAGTAGTCTTTTATAGTTTTCTTTGTACACGTCTTTAGTGTTCCTGGTAAGATTTACTCCCAAGTTTGTTTGTTTGTTTGTTTTGCTAGCTTTTTTAAATGGTATCGATTTCCTTATTTCTTTTTCAGCAAATCCTTTGCTGTGTAGATGAATCCAACTGATTTTTGGATGTTGATCTTGTATCCTGCCACAATGCTAAATCTCTCAATTAGTTCCAGTAGATTTTTGACTGAGTCTCTTGGGTTTTCTAGGTATAGAATCATATTATCAGCAAATATGGATAGTTTGACTTCTTCCTTACCAATTTGAATGCCTTTGAATTTCCTTTCTTGCCTTATTGCCATGGCTAGGACTTCCAATGCAATGTTGAATAGAAGTGATGATAAAGGGGATCTTTGTCTGGTTCCTATTCTCAAGAGGAATGGTTTCAGTCTCTCTCCATTGAGAATAATGTTGGCTGTTGGTTGTACATATATGCCCTTTATTATGTTGAGGAATGTGCCTTCTATTCCTATTTTGCAGAGAATTTTTATCAGGAATGGGTGTTGGATTTTATCAAATGTCTTTTTTGCATTGAATGATATACTCATGTGGTTCTTTTCTTTTGTTTTACTTATGTGCTGGATGATGTTGATTGCTTTTCTAATGCTGAACCATCCTTGCATACCTGGCATCAATGCCACTTGGTCATGTTGTTGCTGTTGTTCAGAGTCACTGAGTCGTCTCTGACTCATAGCAACCCTATGCACAGCAGAACAAAACAATGTCTGGTCTGGCACCAGCTCCATGATTCTTCCCATACTTCAGCCCATCACCACTGCCATCATGTCAATCCATCTCACTCAGGGCCTTCCCCTCTTTTGTCGACCCTCCACCATACCACGAATGACATCCTTCTCCAGGGAATGGTCCCTTCTGACAACATGACCAAAGTATGTGAGACAAAGTCTGGCTGTTCTTTCCTCCAAGGAGCATTCTGGCTGCACTTCCTCCAGGACAGATCTGTTAGTTCTTTTCGCATTCCATGGTACTTTCAGCATTCTTCACCAACACCACAACTCAAAAGCATCAATTCTTCTTCAGTCTTCCTTATTCATTGTCCAGCTCTCACATGCATATGAGGCAATTGAAAATACCATAGCTTGTGTCAGGCCCACCTTAGTCATCAAGGAGACATCTTTGCTCTTCACACTTGCAGCTGATTTGTCCAGTGCTATACATTGTCTGATATCCTGACTGCTGCTTCCATTGGCATTGATTGTAGCATCAAGCATTGTGAAGTCTTTGACAATTTCAATCTTTTCTCCATTTATCCTGATGCTGCTTACAGGTCCAGTTATGAGGATTTTTGTTTTCTTTATATTGAGATGTAATAGGTACTGCAGACTGTATTCTTTAATCTTCATCAGTAAGTGCTTCAAGTCATCCTCACTTTCAGCAAGCAAAGTTGTGTCATCAGCATATTGCAGATTGTTAATGATTCTTCCTCCAATCCTGATGCCACGTCCTACATATAGTCCAGCTTCTTGGATTATTTGTCACTATATAGATTGAATAATTTTGGTGAAAGGATACAACCCTGACACACTGCCTTCTTGATTTTAAAGCATGCATTGTCCCCTTGTTCTGTTCCAGCTACAGCCTTCTGGTCTATGTACAGATTCCTCATGAACACAGTTAAGAGTTCTGGAATTCCCATTCTTCTCAATGTTATCCACAATTTGTTATGATCCACACAATCAAATGCTTTTGCATAGTCAATAAAATACAAGTAAACATCTTTCTGATATTCTTTGCTTTGAACCAAGATCCATCTGACATCAGCAATGATATCCCTTGTTCCACGTCCTCTTCTGAATCCAGTTTGCAT
>NW_006921905.1:2175059-2186736 GCF_000298275.1 Orycteropus afer afer
TGTGATGTCACCCATTTCATTTCTTATTCATGTTATTTGTATTCTGTCACTCTTTTTCTCTGTTAAATTTGTTAGTGGTTTGTCAATTTTATTAACCTTTTGAAAAAGCCAACTTCTAGTCTTGTTGATTTTTTCCATTGTCTATTTTCTGTCTCATTGCTGTCTGCTCTAATCTTTATTATTTCCTTTCTTCTGGTGATTGTAGGCTTTTCTTGCTGTTCTTTTCCTAATTGTTGGAGATGTTGGTTTAAAGTGTTGATGTTGGCCCTTTCATCTTTTTTGATGTGTGCATTTATTGCTATAAATTGGCTTTGGATCACTGCTTTTTCTGTGTCCTAGAGATTTTGGTATGCTGTTTTCATTCACATTTCAATCAAGGAATTTTTTCATTTCAATTTTTATTTCTTCTCTTACTGGTCTTTCTTAAGGAATGTGTTTGTCAGTTTCCATGTGTTTGCTCTTTTTCCATTGATCTTCCTGTTGTTGATTTCTAATTTTATAGAATTGTGATCTGAGATGTTTGCAGTATTTCAATGTTTTAAAATGTATTAAGGCTTGCTTTATGGCCTAAATATGGTCTATCATGGAGAATATTCCCTATGCTGTGGAAAAGAACATATATTGTGCTGTTGTTAGGTGAAGTGCTCTGTAGATGTCTATAAGGTGGTGGATTACATTGTTTAGCTCTTCTGCATCTTTGTTGAGTTTCTTTCCAGTTGTTCTATTTTTCATTGGAAGTGGTGTATTAAAGTCTCCTACTATGACTGTGGAGTCATCTATTTGTCTTTTCAATTCTGTTAAAGTCTGAATTATGTGTTTTGGGGCTCTTTCATTGGGTCCATAAGTATGTATTATGGTTATATCTTCTTATTCCCTTGATCCTTTAATCATTATATAATGTCCTTCCTTGTCTCATATGGTGGTTTTTGTCTGAAAGTTATTTTTATCAGAAATTAATATTTCCACTCCTCCTCATTTTTGGTTGTCATTTGCTTAATATATCTTTTTCCAACCTTTGATTTTTAGTCTATTTTTGTTTTTGCCTTTAAGGTGTGTCTCTCGTAGATAGCCTATTGATGGGGTTTTGTGTTCTTATCCAGTCTGAAACTCTCCATCTCTTGAATGGTGCATTTAATCCATTGACATTCAGTGTAGCTATCAACAAGTGTGAACCAGTTTCTGTCATTTTGCTATGTGTTTTTTCATGGTGTTCCTGGTTTCTTTGTTCCATATAACTTTCCTTGCTGAGCTCATTATGATTATGAATTGTGTTATTATTTCCTTTGTTGCTACTGTTTTAATATTTGCTCAATATTTGTGCTTGTCCTCTTTTTTATTGTGATGTGAAAGTTTATCATTTTTCTTTGCAGATACACTGTGATTTATAATTTTCTCCCCAAGATTAGAACAGTCCATTCTATCTTGTAACTCTCTTGACGTCCTCACCATTTAGAAGTTCTGTAACTACACAGTATTTTCCCTCTTTTTGGTTTGTGGTTTTCCTCACTTGCTAATTGATGTCTCTGGTTCCCTGTTTACAATATTGTAAGTTTATTTTGCTTTAGATACTTCCATAGCTGTGTTGGTTTCTAGGTTATGTCATCTTGCATGTTGATGGTCAGTTGTTGTTTGCTATTATTGGTTCTCTGTTCCAAGGACTCCCTTTATTATCTCTTGTAAGGTTGGTCTAGTTTAAACAAATTCCTTTAATTTCTGCTTATCTGGAAATCTCCCAATTTCACCATCATATTTGAGGAACATCTTTGCTTTGGTTGGAAATTTTTCTTTTCAAGATTTTATATATACCTTCCCATTGCTTTCTCACTTGCATAGTTTCTCATCAACCATGCTCAGAAATCAGAGCTTATTCTTATTGGTTGTCCTTTGTAGGTGACTTTTCATTTTTCCCATGCTGCTTTCAGGATTCTTTCTTTGTCTTTGGTTTTGGTGAGTTTGATAATGATATGTTTTGGTGATTTTCTTTTGGGGTCTATCCTGCTTGGGGTTTGGTGGGATTCCTGAATTGATATATTCTCAACTTTCATCATATCAGGGAAGTTTTCTTCCAATAAACCTTGCACAATTTTCTCAGTGGTTTTCTTTTTTTCTTCCTGTTCTGGAATTCCAGTGACACATAGGTTATTCCTTTTGATGGTATCCCACATGAATCTTAGGCTTCCTTCTTTTTGATCTTTTTTTTTCTGATTGATCCCTTTCCAAACAAGTATTCAAGTATTTGTCTTCAATCTCATTAATTCTGTCTTCCATTGATTCAGTTCTACTCCTTTGCCCTTTCAATATGCTGTCTATTTCTGAAAATTTAATATTAATTTTTGGATTTCTATCTGTAGATTTTGTATCATTTCTAATTTTGCATCTATTTTGCCATTTTGTTTTTATATTTTCTTCCAAAATTGTTCTAGGGTTTTGTCTGTTTTCCTTAATTTTGTTACTGTTTTCCTTGAGAGTCTCTCAAGTCTTTGAAGATGTCTAAGTATAATTCTTTTGAATTCCATATCAGGGAGGTCCAATGTGGCTTCTTCCTCAGGGATGTTTTCTGAGACTGTATTCTGCTCTCTTGTTTCTATCACATTATCTTGCTTCTTTGTGTGGACTATGATGGTCTGTTGTCTCCAAAACATTGTGATGTTATTATATTCACATCTCTGTTAATTGTTTGTGAAGAGCAGCTAACGGTGAGTCAGGCTCTTCTTGGTGGTCATTTATCATTGGCCTTTTGGTGGAGAAGTAGTGACTCTCACTCAGTAAGGGGACCTGCAAGAGATGTGTGTGTGGGTGCATTGTATGAACGTAGTTGCTGTCTCCCACTCAGTTAGACAAAAATAATGATTGAAAAGCCATCAAAATAGTAAAAGAAAATTGACAAAAAAAAATATACCACATAAACACACAGGAAAAAAACACCAAAAAAAAAGAAAAAAGAAAACCTGCAATATCTTGAGAGGGGGCAATAAGAGAAAAGAGGTAGAGTAGGAGAATAATGAAGAAAAATGGGAAAAATTCAGAAAGAAAAACAAGGAATAGGGTAAACCACAAGAAAGAAAAAAATGGGAATCAGGAACAAACAAGAGAGAAAAAGCTGAAAACTAGAACCTGGGAAGGGAAGAATAAAGAATAGTGATAAAAAGGACAACCAAAAAAAGAATAATAATAAGAGTAATCATTTTGAAATAGACACAAACAAGCATAAAAGAAAAAATAAATAAATAATCTCTGTAGGGCAGGACAGGGCACCCTGGTTCTGTCAGAGCACATAGACTGGGATGGAATTCCTGCTGACCCAGAAGGTGGGTGGGAATGAGTGATGGCTGCACCTCCATTCACCAAGAGGGTGTGGGGTATAAGAGTAACAAGGGGAATATCACACCTTTCCAGTCATTCACATTCAGAATGTCCTTGTGGTTCACACCAAGTGGAGCCTATAGTTAGGTCCCTGGAATCTGAGAGAATGCTGTCACTTTAAATACCCAAAATTGTCAAACAGCTTGTAAATATTCAAAATGGCTGCTCCCTCCTAACAGGCAAAAGTACACAGCTCTGCTTGCCTTCCTCTTTACTGCTTCTCCTTTTATTCACCAGCCACTAGTGCAGTCCTCCATGCAGTCCTTGGCTAGCAGGGCCAATTTTTAGGTTAATTCTTAGGTCCTAATACCACTTGGCAATATCCAAGCTGTCCATGCTATCAGGATCACGGGCAGACCACAACTCTGTATGTCTCCTGTTTCGATGTTTCTACTAGTTGGGGTTTAGTACACTTCTGTATCCTTCCTTTCAAAGCTCAGGGTTCCAGGATTATCTCTGTATCTGTGTTAATTTGTTCCCCTTTTCTTTGTTGAAGAAGGTCTGTGTAGTTTGTCTGCCTATTCTGCCATCTTACTGGAACTCCCCCAATTTTTGAAACACTGAATTCCCAAAGAGAAAAATCAAAACTTCTAGAGAGTAAAAGTAATTCACCCAAAATAGGAAAAAGAATCAAATTGATAAAAAAATTTCTCAAGGGATCCAATGAATACAACAAAATTAGGTAAACTTATTGTTTTGAAGGAAAATAACTTCTAACAAATATTTTATTTAGCTGAATTATCATTTATATGTGAGGTTGAACATTAAACAACTTTTGAATGAATAGAAGTAAGTATGATCTTAGCAATGTGAGAGTAAACAAGAAGAGACAAAGAGAGTGGAGGATGGGGAACAGGAGGGGAAGGAATGAAAGCTAGAGAAAAGAATAAATGATATATGGTAAGTGTTGTTGTTGTTGTTGTTTGCCGTCGAGTCGGCCCCGACTCATAGCGACCCCTCCTTGGGTTTCCGAGGCAGTATCACTATGGAAATAGCATTGACCAACCTTCCTTCTGAGGAGTGGCTGGTGGGTTTGAACCGCCAGCCTTCTGGTTAGCAGTCAAGTGCCTCAGGCACTATGCTACCAGAGCTCCTTTAAATAACATAGTAGAAATAAATCTTAACATTATTCATACTAATAAAAATCATTTAACCTAACTATTCCAGATACAAAATTTTCAAAATGTAATTATTTTAAAATATAGCAACATACTAAATATAAAAGATAAATTTAAACTGAAAGAAAAAATAGTTCAAATTAAACATAAAAATTTATACAAAGAAAATAATGATTAATAGAATGTTAAAGGACTGAATTTAATATGAGACAAAATAGAATTGGTTTAAAAAATCATGAGTATGAAAGCAAGTTTATAAAGCAAGGATATATATAATCACAAGCATGTATGTACCTGACACTATAGCTTTAACTATAAAAAAATAAGAGCTTGTATGATCATTCAATAAGATAAAATAAAACTTTTCATTGGGAATGTTGATATCTTTATGAGAAAAATTGAAAAATCAAGAACATAAAAATTTGAAAGTTACAGGAAATTTGAAAAATATGATTAATCTTGAACTAACACAGAGAGAAAGCTTTACAACAATTAAACAGAGATCGTATTTTTTGTCAAGTATGCTTTGGAGGTTCATAGAATTCCACAAAATATTGAATTCTCAATAAAATCAGAGAATAAATATTATGAAATGCATATTCTCCAACTGCTATACAAAAAAAGAAAACACAAAACCAAACTCACTGCCATCGAATCAGATTCGACTCGTAGCAACCACTCCTTGGGTTTTTTATGTAGTACCTCTAGGAAAATAGATTGCCCAACCTTCCTTCTGAGTAGTGCCCGGTGGGTTTGAATCGACAGCCTTCTGGTTAGCAGTCAAATGCCTTAGACACTATACTACCAGAGCTCCTAATTTCTATACAATAATGTTGTGAACATATTACAAAAATATATCTTTAAAACCCTACTGTTGTTAGGTGTCATGGAGTCAGCTCCAACTCATAGCAACCCTATGTACAACAGAATGAAACACTGCCAGGTCCTGTACCAGCCTCACAATATTTGCTGTATCTGAGCAGATCTTGGCAGCAACTGTATCAATCCATGTCCTTGAGGGCCTTCCTCTTTTTTCCTGACCCTCCACTTTACCAAGCGTGATATCCTTCTCCAGGGAATTATCCCTTCTGACAATATAACCAAAGTAGGGGACAGAAAGTCAGACCATTCTCGCTTCCAAGGAGCATTCCTGCTGCACTTCTTCCAGGGCAGATTTGTTAGTTCTTCTGGAAGTGTATGGTACTTTCAGTATTCTGTGCCAACACCACAACTCTTCTTGGCTCTTCTAGTCTTCCTTATTCATTGTCCAGCTTTCACATACATATGAGGCAACTGAAAACAGCATGGCTTGGTTAGGTGTACCTTAGTCCTCAAAGAGAAATCATTGCTCTTTAGCACTGTAAAGATGTCTTTTGCAGCAGATTTGCCAAGTGCAATACGTCATCTAATTGTTGACTGCTGCTTCTATTGGTGTTGATTGTGGATCCAAGTAATATGAAATCTTTGACAACCTCAATCTACTCTCCATTTATTGTGATGCTGCTTATTGGTTCAGTTCTGAAGATTTTCATTTTCTTTATGTTGAGGTGTAATCCATACTATAGACTGTAGTCTTTAATCTTTATCAGTAAGTGCTTCAAGTCATCCTCACTTTCAGCAAGCAAGTTTTATCATCTGCATATCACAAGTTGTTAATAAATCTTCCTCCAATCCTGATGCCATGTTCTCTTTCATAGCCCAGCTTCTTGGATTATTGCTCACCATACAGATTCAATAAGTATGGTGAAAGGATACAACCATGACACGCTCCCTTCCTGATTTTAATCATCCAGTATCCCCTTGTTCTGTTCAAACAACAGCCTATGTATAGGTTCTTCATGAGTACAATTAAATGTTCTGGAATTCCCATTCTTCTCAATTTATCCATAATTTGTTATGATCACACAGTCGAATGCCTTTGCATAGTCAGAAAATCACAGGTAAACATCTTTCTGGTATTCTTTACTTTCTGCCAAGATCCTTCAGACATCAGCAAAGATATCCCTTTTTCCATGTCCTCTTCTGAATCCAGATTACATTTCTCGAAGTTCCCTGTCAAAATACTGCTACAACTGTTTTTGAATTATCTTCAGCTAAATTTTATTTGCATGTGATATTAATGATATTATTTGACAATTTCCACATTCTGTGGGATCGCCTTTCTTTGGAATGGGTACAAAAATGGATCTCTTCCAGTCAGTCGGCCAGGCAGCTGTCTTCCACATCTCTTGTCATAGATGAGTAAGTACCTCCAGCATAGCTTCCATTTGTTGAAATGTCTCAATGGGTATCCCATCAATTCCTAGAGCCTTGTTTTTTGCCAATTCCTTCAGTGCAGCTTCAATTTCTTCCATCAATACCATCGAGTCTTGATCACACACCACCTCCTGAAATGGATGAACACTGACCAATTCTTTTTGGCATAGTGACTCTGTGTACCTTCCATCTTCTTTTGATGTTTCCTGCATCATTCAATATTTTACCCCTAGAATCTTTCAATATTGCAACTCAAAGATTGAATTTTTCCTTCAGTTCTTTCAGCTTGAGAAATGCCAGGTATGTTTTTCCCTTTCAGTTTTCCAAATTCATGTCTGCATATTTCATTATAATAATAGACTTTGTCTTCTCGAGCTGCTCTTTGAAATCTTCTGTGCAGCTCTTTTATTTTGCCATATCTTCCATTTGCTTTAACTACTCTCCATTTGAGAGCAAGTTTCAGAGTCTCTTCTGACATCCATTTTAGTCTTTTCTTTCTTTCCTCTCTTTTTAATGACCTTTTGCTTTCTTCATGAATGATGTTCTTGATGTCATCCCACAATTCCTCATTCAGTCATTGGTTTTCAGGGTGTCAAATCTATTCTTTAGATAGTCTCTAAATTCAAGAGAGATATATTCAAGGTCATATTTTGTTTCTCATGGACTCATTTTAATTGTCTTCAGCTTTACTTTGAAGTTGCATATGAGCAGTTGATGGTGTGTTCCATAATCAGCTCCTGGCCTTGTTTTGGCTGAAGTTATTGAGCTTTTCCATCATCTCTTGCCACAGATGGAATCAATCTCATTCCTGTGTACTCCATCTGGTGAAGTCCATGTGTATAGCCACTGTTTGTGTTGTTAAAAAAGGTATTTGCAATGAATAAGTTGTTGGTCTTGCAAAATTCTATCACGCAATCTCCATTGTTATTTCTGTAACCAAAGTGAAATTTTCCAACTATCAGTGATTCTTCTTTGTTCCCAACTTTTGCATTCCAGTCACCAGTGATTTGACTGAATGTTAGGTCAATTTCAAACTGCAGAAGTTGATAAAAATCTGCAATTTCCTCATCTTTGGCTTTGGTGGTTGGTGTGTAAATTTGAGTAATAGTAGTATTAACTAGTTTTCCTTCTAGGCATATGGATATTATCCTATCACTGGCAGCATTGTACTTCAGGACAGATCTTGAAACATCCTTTGTGATGATGAATGCCATGCTATTCCTCTTCAAATTGTTGTTCCCAGCATAATAGATCATATAGTTGTCTGATTCAAAATAGCCAAAACCTGTCCATTTCGGGTCACTAATGCCTAGAATATCAATCTTTATGTGTTCCATTTTATTTTAGGCAACTTCCAATTTTCCTAGATTCATACTTCATACATTCCATGTTCCAATTAGTAATGGATGTTTGCAGCTCTTTCTCCTCAGTTTGAATCGTGCCACATCAGCAAATGGAGATCCCAAAACCTTTATTTTATCCATATTATTAAGATTAGTTCTACTCTGATGAGGCAGCTCCTCCCCAGTCATATTTTGAGTGCCTTTTGACCTAAGGGGCTCATCTTCCATCATTGTATCTGACAATGTTTCAGGCTTATTCATAAAGTTGTCCAGTAATGTAACAGACAGTGTTTCTCCACTATTCATAAGGTTTTCCCTGGCCAATTCTTTGAGAACTGGATGGCCTCTTCCTTCTTCCTAGTCTGTCTCAGTCTGTAAGCTGCACTGAAACCTGTGTACCATATGCAACCATGCTGGCATTTGAAACACTGGTGGCACAGCCTCCAGCCTCACAGCAACACTCAAACCACCACACTATGACAAACTGACAGACAAGTTTGTCCCCATTTACTGTTTGAAACCTCTCTGTCCTTTCCTTACCTAGATCCTGCTGCCATCAGCCCTGGATTTACCATCTTCCTGCCTTTGGTGGGGGGTCCCTCTCTCCCCTTACCTGAATCCTGCTGTCATCGGCCTTGGATTTCCCACCTTGCTGCCTTGGGTGGGGGCTCCCTCCCTCCTCTTACCTGGATCCTGCTGCCATCATCCCTGGCTTTCCCACCTTCCTGCTTTGGGTGGGTAATATATGCCTATGTTAAAAATGGATGGCATCCTGGAGCAGAGAAAGGCCTTTAAATAAAACTAATCAAATATGAAAAAATGCATGAAATTTAGTTAATAATAATGTATCAATATTGGTTCATTAGGTATAGCAAATGTATCATAATGAGGTAAGATGTTGACAATAGAAAAGAAGGATTGTGCTGTACACTACGACTCTCTGGACTAACTTTGCAACTTTTCTATATTCCAAAACTATTGTAAATTAAAATTTTTATTTAAGGAGGGCAGAGACAAGATGGCATCCTGTTAATATACTCTGCTCAAACTTTCTTCAGCAGAAACCCAGAGAATCTGAGAGAAACAGATACCAAAAAAAATGACCATGGAATTCAGAGCACCAAATGAAGAGGTGATGAATTAGAATGAACAGTGATTCTAAAGGGAAACCAAGTGCAATTAATGACTGGTGAGAGAGAAGAGGCGAGGACCTGCCAAAGAAGGGACATCTTGAATGGAGACCTCAGACACTGATAAGAAGGAAAAAGAAAAAAAAGAAAAAAACTTCATGGGATCTACATGGAAATAAGGAAATAGTGTACACAGGTCAGGAGGAAGTCATACTCAACCATCCCCACTCCTACCCCCAGTTTTTCTTTTTTTTTTTCTCTATTTTTTATCTTTTATTTTTATTATATCTTTTTTCCTTTTTCTTCTCCTCCTCTTCTTCATGGATTTTTCTTTTCTTTTCTTTCTTATTCTTGCCCCATCTGACAGGATGAGGACATTAACACTCCACTTTGGAGCTCTGGTGGCATGGTGACTAAGGCATCTGACTGCTAACCAAATGGTAGATTGTTTGCTCACAGATAGTTGTAGGCAGTACAACAGGATCCAGATCCACAGAAAAGTCCCTCTCTTTTTCCCAGGATGTCCATGTATTGGAAGCAAGCCACACCCTTGTAGAAACTCCCTTTCAATGGATTGGCTGCTCAAAACATATACATCCGATCTCAACATGGGAATAACAACATCACAATGTTTAAATCACTCAGAATCATGGTCTGGCCAAGTTGACACACAACCCCAACTATCACAGTTGCCCCTTCTTCCTTCCATGGAGTAGTTGTTGGGTTTGAACTCCCAACATTCTGGTTAGCAGTCAAATGCCTTAGGTATTGCACCAGCAGAGCTCCTTCCACTCTAATATAAGCTTACAAAATGGAAAATAGAGAACCAGAGGAGTAAATGTGTAAACAATACCAACTACAAAACAATTAGAGGAAACACATGGCATAACTACAAAATTTCCACATGGATAGGAAGTCAGGATGTTGTAAATATGGAACAGACTATTCCATACTTAAAGAGATAAGAATTTACTAAATGGTAACCAGAAAGAAAATTTGTTGTTGTTGTTATGTGCCGTGGCGTCAGACCCAACTCATAGCAACCCCTTCTTGGGTTTCTGAGGCAGTATCTCTATGCAAGTAGATTGCCCAATGCCCAACCTTCCTTCCGAGGAGTAAACTTTCTAACCAAAATAATAAAGAAAAAAATCACAAGGACTTAGTAAACACAAAATCAACAATAATGAAGAAAAAGAAAGAAAACTTGATAACAAAATGAACTCAGCACAGAAAAATATTTAGAACAAAGAAACCATCAGTACCACAATAAAAAAAAAAAATGACAGCAGTTCATTCATACTTATAAATTCCAACTCACAGCAACCTCTCTTTGGGTTTCTGAGGCAGTATTACTATGGAAGTAGATTGCCCAATCTTCTTTCTGAAGAGTGGCTGGTGGGTTTGAACTGACAGCCTTCTGGTTAGCAGTCAAATACCTATCATTAATTACACTAAATGTGAATGGATTACATGCACTAGTAAAGCGGAAGAGAGTGGAAGATTGGATAAGAAAACAAGACCCATCAATATGCTGTGTATAAGAGACTCACCTTAGACACAAAGACAAGAATTAATTAAAAATCAAGGCATAGAAAAAAAAATCAAGCTAATGGCAACAACAACAAAAAAAAAAAAGAGCAGAAGTGGTAATATTAATTTCTGATAAAATGGACTTCAGGGCAAAATCCAACATGAGGGAAAAGGAAGGGCATTATATTATGATAAAAGAGTCAATAGACCAACAGGACATAACCATAAAAAATATCTTCGCACCCTATGAAAATCCTCCAAAATACATGAAGCAAAATGTTAACTGAATTGAAAGGAGAAATAGACAATACATCTATAGTAGCAGAAGGTTTTAGCACTCCACTTTCAATGAAGGATGGTACACCTAAGAAAAAACTCAACAAAGATACAGAAAATCTCAACAATGCAACCAACCAGCTTGATCTTATAGACATATACAGAGCAATCCACCCAACAAAAACAGTACACATTGTTTTCCAGTGCGCATGGATCATTCTCCAGAACAGACCATAATTTAGGCCACAGATCAAACTAAATTTTAAAACATCAAAATACTACAAAGCATTTTCTCAGATCATAACACTATAAAATTAGAAATCAACAATAGGTTGTTGTTGTTATGTGCCGTTTAGTCAGCCATGACTCATAGCAACGCCTCCTTGGGTTTCTGAGGCAGTATCATTACGGAAGTAGATTGCCCAAACTTTCTTCCAAGGAGAGGCTGGTACACACCTACAACAGGAAGACCAAGGAAATAAAATAAAACACATGGAACCTGAATAGCACACTGCTGAAGAACCAATGGATAACAGAAGAAACAAAGTGTGAAAATAAAAATTGTTGTTGTTGTTGTTGTTTGCCGTCGAGTCGGCCCCGACTCATAGCGACCCCTCCTTGGGTTTCCGAGGCAGTATCACTACGGAAGTAGGATTGCCCA
>NW_006921905.1:2193916-2198352 GCF_000298275.1 Orycteropus afer afer
TAATTGGGGTTTAGTCCAATTCTGTATCCTTCCCTTCAAGGCTCAGGGGTCCATGATTATCTTCTGTATCTGTGTTAATTGGTTTCCCTTTTCTTTGTTGAAGAGGGTCTGTGCAATCCTTCTGCCTAGTCCGCCATCTTGTCAGAACTCCTAAATCACTAATTTTATATGGAAAGGAAAGAACGCTTGGATAAACAAAGCACTACTGAAGAAGAAAAACAAAGTAGGATATCTTACATACGCCAATCTCAAAACCTACTACATAGCCATAGTAGTCAAAACAGCCTGGTATTTGTACAATGACAGACACATAGACCAGTGGAACAGAATTGAGAATCCAGAAATAGATCTACCTATGGACAGCTGATCTTTGACAAAGGGTCAAAATCCATGCAATGGAAAAGAGATAGCCTCTTTAACAAATAGTGCAGGCAAAACTGGATATCCATTGCAGAAAAATAAGATAAAATCCATGCCTGTGGTGTAATAAATTACATAGTGTGACTTTTCTAGCCATAAGTCTTTGTAAACTGTGGTGGAATTTGCCATGAGCAACTGAGTAGCTCCTGATTTTTAAAGTTATCCACTGGGGATATTTCTTCTGGGAGTAGCATGAAATAATTTTCCGGGAAGTTTGCTCTCTCTCAGGTGTTTAGAACTCTGATGTTGGGATTGGTTAGTTTGCCACTCAGCCAGACTCAAAAAGAACCCTCCTAGAGGCAAAAGAAGTCTCTCACTGCCAGCTGAGAGACATGAGGGACATGCATTGCTGAGAGAGAGGTGTGAGATACATGCACTGCTGAGAGAAACACTAAGAGACACACACTGCTGAGAGACAGAGACACCAAGAGACATGTACTGCTTGGAGACAACAGAGCATCACAGTCCACACAAAGAAAGAAGATAAAGCAGGAGAAACACAGGACCAGGATACAGACCTAAAACATCCCTGAGGAAAATGCAGCATTGTAACTCCCTGGTAAGGAATTCAAAAGAATTACATTTAGGTATCTTCAACAAATTGAGAGACAGATCAAGAAAAACACAGAGAAAACCCTAGAACAATTTTGAAAGACAATAGAAGAACAAAATGACAAAATAGATGAAAACATAGAAATGATACAAAATCTACACACAGAAATCGAGAAGATTAATACTAAATTTTCAGAAATAGATAAGACACTGAAAGGGCAAAGGAGCAGAATTGAACCCATGAAAGACAGAATTAGAGAGACTGAAAGAAAATACCTGAATACTTCTTTGGAAAGGGATAAATCAGAAAAAAAGATCAAAACAAAATGAGGAAAGCCTAAGGTACTTGTGGGATACCACCAAAGGAATAACCTATGTGTAATCAGAATTCCAGAAGAGGAAGAGAGAAAACTGTCGAAGATTTGTTGGAAGAGAATTTTCCTGGTATGAAAGATGAGAATATATCCATTCAGGAAGTCCAACGAACCCCAAACAGGATAGACCCCGCAAAGAAATCACCAGACATATCATCAAATTCACCAAAACCAAAGACAAAGAAAGAATCATGAGAGCAACATAGTACAAACAAAAAGTTACCTACCTACAAGGGGAAACTGATAAGACTAAGCCTGGATTTCTTGAAAGAAACCATGCAGGTGAGAAGACAATGGAATGGTATATATAAACTCTGAAAGAGAAAAATTTCCAACTAAAAATTATGTAACCAGCAAAATTGTCGTTCAAATATGATGGTGAAATGTCCTAATGGACATTTCCAGATAAGCAGAAATCAAGGGAATTTGTTAAATCCAGACCAACTTTACAAGAGATGCTAAAGTGAGCCCTTTGGACAGAGAAACAACAACTGACCATTAATACAGAGGATGATATAACCCAGAAGCCAACCCAGCTATGGAAGTATGCAAAGTAAATAAGCCTACAAGATTGTAAACAGGGAACCAGAGACATCGATTGACAAATGAGGACAACTACAAACCAAAAAGAGGGAAAAAAACTGTGTCATTACAGAAGTTCTAGATGGTAGGGAAGTCAAGACAACTACAAGATAGAATACGCTGTTCTAAACTTGGAAAGCAAACTATACATCACAGGGTAAACTCAAAGAAAAATGATAAACCTTCACATCAAAATAAAAGAGGGGACAGCATAAATATTCAGCAAATACTAAAACAATAACAATGAAGGAAACGATAACACGATTCATAAACAAAATGAGCTCAGCATAGAAAACTATACAAAACAAAGAAATCGACACCACAAAAAAGCACATAACAAAAATGAAAGCAACAAATTCATATTTGCTGATAATTACATATCTGGCAAGGGACTTATCTCTAAGATTTATAGAAAACTCCAATGTCTCAACAACAAAGGAATTAACAATCCAATTGAAAAATGGGCAGAAGACATGAATAGACACTTCACCAAGGAGGATATTCAGGTGGCCAGATAATACATGAGGAGATGCTCACAATCATTGGCCATCAAAGAGATATAAATCAAAACAACAATGAGATACCATCTCACCCCAGCACTGAGGGCAAGGTTCAATGAGATAGAAAATAATAAATGCTGGCAGGGATGTGCAGAGAATGGGACTCTCATACACTGCTGGTGGGACTGTGAAGGGATACAAACACTGTGGGGAGCAATATGACGATTCCTTAGAAAGCTGGAATTGGAGATACCATTTGACCCAGTAATCCCATTACCAGGTATATATCCCAGAGAGGTGAGAGTCAGGATAGGAACAGATATATGCACACTCATGTTCAAAGTAGCACTATTTGCAATAGCAAAAAAATGGAAACAACCTGCAAGCCCATCAGCAGAAGAGTGGATGACCAAACTATGGTACATACACATAATGGAATGCTATGCAGCACTGAAGAATAACATAGAGTCTGCAAAATACCACATAATATAGATGAACTTGGAGGACAGTAGTCTGAGTAAAATAAGTCAATCACAGAAGGACAAATATAACATTAGTTCCTTGTTGTGGAGGGTGACAGAAAGCTTTATATATGGAGGAAAACTTTTGGTTGCCAGGGGTGGGAGGGAAGGGGAGGGAACACTGAAAAAAAATGCACTGACCCATGTCACTTTTGTTGCCATTGTTGTTATGTGCTGTTGAGTCAGACCCAACTCATAGCAACCTCTCCTTGGGTTTCCAAGGCAGTATCACTACGGAAGTAGATTGCCTCATCTTCCTTCTGAGGAGTGGCTAGTGGGTTTGAACTGCTAGCCTTCTGGTTAGCAATCAAATGCCTTAGGCATTATGCTACCAGAGCTCCTGTAGTTTTGCATATTTCAATGTACATAACTTATATTTCAATAAAATGCATTAAAAAGAAAGAAAGAAATGCTTGTGATCATTAGCCATTAGAGCTACCAGTCAAAACAACAATGAGCTATCATCTCACCCCAGCAACAATAGCAAAGGACAGAAAACAACAAATGCTAGTGAGGGTGTGGAGAAATTGAAAATCTCGTACACTCTGGCGGGAATGTAAAATGGTACAATCACTGTGGACATGGTATGGTGTTTCCTTAAAAATTTGAAAATAGAAATACCATTTGATCCAGCAATCCCACTACTAAGAATGTATCCTAAAGAGATGAGATCTGGAACATGAATAGATGTTTGCACACCCATACACATCCCAACATTATTTAGAAATGGAAACAATACAACCATAATAATTAAACTATGGTATATACACACAGTGGGATACTATGCAACATTAAGTCTAGTGAAGAATCAGCAAATCGCCTCATAAAATGGATGAACTTGGAAGATATTATGCTAAGTGAAATACATCAATCACAAGACAAATATTGCATGAGTCCACTATCACAAAAAATCAAGGAAAGTTTACACAAGGAAGGAAATTTTCTTTGTTGGTTACCAGGGATGGGAGAGGAGGGCACTCAAGGGAAAATAAATCAAGAAAACCAAACTCACTGCCATCAAGTTGGATATGACTCATAACGATCCCTTCTGGGTTTCTGAGGCAGTATTACTATGGAAGTAGATTGCCCAATCTTCCTTTGGAGGAGTGGCTGGTGGGTTTGAACCACCAGCATTCTGGTTAGTAGTCATATATGCTTTAGGCACTATGCCACCAGAGCTCCTGCAAGGGAAAGTAGAGGATCGTTAAGAAACAGGTTGATATGGGTGAAGGAAAAGATATTACAAAAGCATATGACTAACCCAATTATCACTAAGGAAAAGGAAGATACAAAGTGTATAAGAGGTACAGACAATAAAGATAAATAATATTGATTATACAATACTGCATTGTAAGTAATAGCAAACACTAATCTATGAGTGGGAGCTCTGGTAGCATAGTGCTTAAGGCACTTGACTGCTAACCAGAAGGCTGGCGGTTCAAACCCACCAGCCACTCCTCAGAAGGAAGATGGGGCAATCTACTTCC
>NW_006921905.1:2198452-2200553 GCF_000298275.1 Orycteropus afer afer
TTGAACCACCAGCCTTCTGGTGAGCAGTCAAGTGCCTTAGGCACTATGCTACCAGAGAAATAAAAATTAGAAAAAAAAAAAAAGCCCTAGAAACAAATGAGAATGAAAACACACATATCAAACCTTTGGGAAACAGTTAAAGCAGTACCCAGATGTCAATTTATAGCAATTAATGCATACCTCAAAGAAGAAAAAAGAACAACATCAGTACCTTAACCCAAAAACTTAAAAAAAAAAAAAAAACTCCAGAAGAAAGAAAATAATAAAGATTAGAGTAGACTAAAATGAAGCAGAAAACAGAAAAACGATAGAAAAAATAAACAAAAGTAGGAGCTGATTCTTTGCGAAAATTAACAAAATTGACAAGCTAGTGGACAATTTAACTAAGGAAAAAGAGAAGGGACAAATGACACAAATAGTAAATGAAATGCCTGACATCATAAGAGAACCAAATAAAGTTAAAAGGAGGATAACAAAATACTACTAAAAACCATACTCCAACAAATTTGAAAACTTGGAAGAAATGGACAGATTTCTAAGAACATAAGACATATCTAAACTAACACAGACAAGGTAGAAAATTTGAACAGACCCATAACAAAAGTAGAAATTGAGTGGGTCATTAAAAAAAGAAAAATCTCCCGCCCCCAAAAAAAGTCTTGACCCAGATGGCATCACTGGAGAATTTGATCAAACACTCATAGAAGAGCTGACACCTTTCTGTGCAAGCAGTTCTAGAACACAGAAAAGGATGGCATACTCCCAAATTTATTCTCTGAAGCAAGCTTAACCCTCGTACCAAAACCTGGCAAAGACATCACTGGAAAGGAAAACTACAGACCAATATCCCTCATGAATACAGATGCAAAAATCTTCAACAAAATTCTAGCCAATAGAATCCAACACTGTGTTAAAAATAAATAAATAATATACCATGACCAAGTGGAATTCATATCAGATACACAAGGATGGTTCAACATTAGAAAACCAATCAATGTAATCCATCACATAAATAAAACAAAGGAAAAGAACCAAATGATCATATCAACCAATGCAGAAAAGACATTTGATAAAATCCAGCATCCATTCCTGATAAAAACTCTCAGCCAGAAATAGGAATATAAGGGAAATTTCTCAACATAATGAAGGCCATATACACAAAACCAATAGCCTATGTTATTCTCAGTGAGAAAGACTGATAGCATTTCCCTTGCATTTAGGCACCAAACAAGGATGCCCTCTAATACCACTTCTATTCAACATTGTATTGGAGGTACTAGCCAGGGTAATGAAGCAAGATAGAAAAATAAAAGGCATCCAAACTTGCAAAGGAGTAGAACTATCAGTTTGCAGATGATAGGAGCTCTGGTGGTGTAGTGGATAAGACATATGGCTGCTAACCAGAAGATCAGCAGTTCATAACCCACAGATGCTCCACAGAATGAAGGTGGGGTGATCTACTTCTTTAAAGACTGATAGAGTCAGAAACCCAGTGGGGGTTGCTATGAGTCAGAATTAACTTAATGACAATGAGTTTGTTTGTTTGTTTGTTTTCAATGATTCTATAAATAGAAAATACAAGAGATTCAGCAAGAAAATTACTAGAACTAATGGAAAGATTCAGCAAAGTGATAGGATACAAGATCAACATAATAATAATAATAATAATAATAATAATAGTCAGAATCCTCTACATCAATAGAAATGAAATCAAAAGAGATTTATGAAAAGGAAACAAAAAAAATAATACCATTTAAAATAGCTACCAAAAAGATAAAATACTTAGGAATAAATCTTACCAGGTACACAAAAAACATATAAAAAGAAAACATAGTGCCTAAGGCACTTGACTGCTAACCAAAAGGCTAGAGGTTCAAACCAACCAGCCACTCCTCAGAAGGAAGGTTGGGCAATCTACTTCCATAGTGATACTGCCTTGGAAACCCAAGGGGGGGTCACTATGAGTCAGGTCTGACTTGATGGCACATAACAACAACAACAAAAAAACACTACTACAAGGAACTTTAAGAGACTTATGTAAATCAAAGAATATGCCATGCTCATGGATAAGAAGACTGAAAATTGTGAAAATGTCAATACT
>NW_006921905.1:2201617-2205087 GCF_000298275.1 Orycteropus afer afer
CGCTATGAGTCGGGTCCAACTCGACAGCACATAACAACAACAACAACAACAAATCTATGAGTAGATATGTAGGTAGACAGGAAGAAGATCAGGTATGGATAAGTAAGTGAGAATATACCCATAACCATATATAGATTTGGTAGATGATATCTCTACATACATATTTGTATGTGCTATAAAAATTTCTGTATGCAGATTAAAGTTAACAGGGCCAAGTTAGGATAAGTTTTTGGCCACTAGTAAACACCTTGAGGGAGTGAGCCACTGGGCTTGTGGGCTAGGGATTATGGTTGCAGGGGACATCAAGTCCAATTGGCACAACATAGTACACAAAAACATTACTCAATATCTTACTTTGGTGAGTAGCAACTGGGGTTTTAAAAACTTCTGAGTGGCCATCCAAGATGCAAGTTTTGGTCTTTCCACATCCAGAGCAAAGAAGAGAGAAAACAAAAGATGCATGAAAACAGTTAGTCCAAAGGACTAATGGACCATGAGAATCTCACCCTATATGACCCTGAGACCAGAAGAAGAGCTAGATGTTGCCAACCAATTGGAAAAGTATTAAAATTGGAGATCTTGGATTGAGTGGAAAACAAAATTTAAAAACATAAAGAAGAACTAATGTACTGGTCAGATGGAGACTAGTGGAACCTACAAGACTATGTCCCTAAGTCACCCTTCAGGCTTGGAATTGAATTCATTCCCGTGGCTTAACTTACAGCCAAACAATAGACAGGCCTATGAACTGCCACTTGTCTGTCAGTTTATCATACTGTGGTGCCTTCCATGTTGCTGTGAGTCTGGAGGCTATGCCACTGGTATTTCAAATACAAGCAGGGTCACCCTTGGTGGACAGGTTTCAGTGGAACGTCCAGACAAAGACCCAGACGCAGGAAGGGGCCATCCACTTCTTGAAGAATTGGGCAGTGAAAACCATATGAATAGCAGTGAAACACCATCTGATATATTACTGGAAAACTTTTATGAATAGCCCTGAAACACTGTCTGATATAGTGCCAGAAGATGAACTCCTCAGGTCAGAAGGCACTCAAAATATGACTGAAGAGCTACCTCCTCAAAATAGAGGGGACCTTAACAACGTGTATGGAGTAAAGCTTTCAGGACCTCCATTTCCTGATGGAGCATGATTCAAAATGGGAAGAAACAACTACACACATGCATTAATAATCAGATCATGGAATGTATGAAGTATGAATCTAGAAAAATAGGAAGTTGTCAAAAATGAAATGGAATACATAAAAATTGATATTCTAGGCATTAGTGAGCTGAAATGGACTGGTTTTGGCCATTTGGAATTAGACCATCATATGAACTACCATGCTGGTAATGACAAATTGAAGACTAATGGTGTGGCATTCATCACCACAATTAATGTTTCAATATCTATCCAGAAGGATAATGCTATCAGTGATAGATAATATCCATACCGCTACAAGGAAGACCAGTTAATACTAGTATTATTCAAATTTACACCCTTATCACTAAAGCCAAAAATGAGAAAATTGGAGATTTTCTACCAACTTCTGCAGCCTGAAATTGGCCAAACATGCAATCAAGATGTATTGATTATTACTGGTAATTGAAAGGCAAAACTTGGAAACAAAGAAGAATCACTGGTATTTGGAAAATATGGCCTTGGTGATAGAAAAGATACAAGAGATCTCATGAGAGAATTTTGCATGACCAACAATTTATTCATTGCAAATACCTTTTTTTAACAACATAAACAGCTGCTATAACACATGGACCTCAATGATGGAATACATGGGAATCAGATAGACTACATCTGTGGAAAGAGGCTATGGAGAAGCTCAATATCTTCAGCCAGAACAAATCCATCTGTTCTTGAACACAGATGTGTTGTGTGCCACTCCTTCTTCTGGGTCTTAGTCTGGAAGTTCTGCTGAAACCTGTCCACCAAAGGTGACCCTGCTGGTATTTGAAATACCAGTGGCATAGCCTCCAGCTCACAGCAACATGGAAGCCACCACAGTATGACAAACTGACAGACAAGTGGCAGTTCATAGGCCTGTCTATAGTTTGGCTGAAAGTTAAGCCATGGTCCTTGAACACCATACTTACTCAATCTGTATACTGAACAAATAATCTGAGAAGCTGAACCACGTGAATTAGAATACAGCATCAGGACTAGAGGAATACTCATGAACAACCTGTGATAAGGAGATGACACAACCTTACTTGCTGAAAGTGAAGATGACTTGAAGGTCAGATGGAGATGACTGTGGAACAGATCATCAATTGCTCATATGCAAGTCCAAGTTGAAGCTGAAGACAATTAAAACAAGTCCATGAAAACAAAAATATGACCTTGGTTATATTCCTTCTGAATTTAGAGACCATCTGAAGAATAGATTTGATGCATTAAACACCAATGGCCAAAAAATGGATGAATTATGGGATGGCATCAAGAACATCATATATGAAAAAGTAAAAGGTCATTAAAAAGACAGGAAAGGAAGAAAAGACCAAAATGGATGTCAGAAGAGACTCTGAATCTTGCATTTGAATGGAGAGTAACTAAAGCAAATAGAAGAACTGACAAGATTAAAAGATTACAAAGAGCAGCTCAAGAAGACAAAGTCAATTATTATAATGAAATGTGCAATGACTTAGAGTTAGGAAACCAAAAGAGAAGATCATGCTCAGCATTTCTCAAGCTGAAAGAATGTAAGAAAAAAATTCAAGCCTCAAGTTGCTATATTGAAATATTTTATGGACAAAATATTTAATAATGCAAGAAACATCAAAAGAAGATGAAAGGAATACATAGAGTCACTGAACAAAAAGAACTGGTTGATATTCAACTATTACAGGAGGTGGTATGTGATCAAGAACCAACAGTATTGAAGGAAGAAGTTGAAGCTACACTGAAGGAATTGGAAAAAAAAAAAAAAAAAAAAAAAAAACAAGGCTCCAGGAACTGACAGAATGTCCATTGAGATGTTTAAACAAACATATGCTGTGCTGGTGGCACTTACGGGTCTATGCCAAGAAATTTGAAGGACAGCTACCTGGCCAACTGACTGGAAGAGATCCATAATTGTACCCATTCTAAAGAAAAGTGATCCAATAGAACATAGAGATTATTGAACAGCATCATTAACGTCAGACACAAGCAAAATTTTGCTGAAGATAATATAAAAATATTGCAATAATATATTGATAGGGAACTTCCAGAAATGCAAACTGGATTCAGAAGAGGATATAGAATGTGGGATGTCATTGCTGATGTCTGATGGATCTTGGTGGAAAACAAAGAATACCAGAAAAAATGTTTACTTCTGCTTTATTGACTATGCAAAAGCATTCAACTGTGTGGATCATAACAAATAAGGCAGACAGTGCACCTGTTAGAGGTCAGGGGCTAGGGTTTACTATGTGATAAGCGTGTGTTTGGTGGGTCATTAGGTATTGTCGTGTAAGTA
>NW_006921905.1:2239054-2249064 GCF_000298275.1 Orycteropus afer afer
TTTTGAATTCCTTATCAGAGAGTTCCAATGCTGCTTCTTCCTCAGGGATGTGTTCTGGGTCTGTATCCTGCTCCCTTGTTTCTACCACTTTATCCTGCTTTTTTGTGTGGACTGTGATGGTCTGTTGTCTCCAAGACATCAAGGTGTTGTTGTATTTAGATCTCTGTTAACTGTTTGTGAAGAACAGCCAAGTGTGATTCAGGCTTTTCTTGGTGGTTTGTTATCATTGGCCCGTTGATGGAGAAGGAGGTGGTGGCTCTTGCCCAGTAAGTGAAGTTGCAGGAGGTGTGAGTGTAGTTGTGTCTTATGGGGACTGTTGCTGTCTCCCATTCACTTAGACAAAAATAATAATTGAATAACCATCAAAAAAACTAAATGCACATGGACAAAAAATACACCATGTAATCACACAGGAACAGTAACCAAAAAAGAAAAAGGGGAAAAATAAGAAAAAAACAAGAAAACCTGCAATATCTGAGGATAGGGCAATAAGACAAAAAGGTAGAGAAGGAGAATAATGAAGAAAAATTGGAAAAATGCAAAAAGAAAAACAAGGAATGGGGTTAACCATGAGATAAAAAATGAAAAATAAAAAAAGAATTGCCACCAAGAACAGTGAAAGGAAACAGAGCTGAAAACTAGGACCTGGGAGGGGAAGAATACAGAATACTAATAAAAAGGACAAATTATTATTAATAATAATAGTTTTAAAACAGACAAAAACAAACAAATTAAAAACCAGACAAAAGAAAGAGAAAGAAAAAAAATAATAAATAAATATAAAAAAAGAAAAAATCAGGGGAGGACAGGGCAGGCCACTCAGGCTCTGTCTGTGCACACAGACTGGGATGGAGTTCCTTTGGGCCCATAAGGTGGGTGGAGTGGAGGATGGCCACACCTCCATTCACCAAGTGGTGTGGAGTATAAGGGTAACAAGGGGAATGTCGCACCTTTTCAGTCGTCCAGGTCTGGAGTGTCCTTGGGGTTAGTGGCAAGCAGAACCTGTTCTTAAGCCCCTGGAATCTCGGAGAGTGCTGTCTCTTTAAATATCCAAAATGGTCAAGCCACTTGTAAACATTCAAAATGGTGGCACCCTCCGGACAGGCAAAATTCCACCGCTCAGTCCCCCTTTCTCTTCTCTGGTGCTTCCCCTTTTATTCCCCAGCCACCAGAGCAGTCCTCCATGTAGTCCCTGGCTAGCAGGGTGATTTTTAGGTTAATTCTTAGGTCCTACCACCCTCAGCACTCTCCAAGCTGTCTGTGCCCTGCCATCAGGTTGACTCAGGATCGTTGCCAGACTGCAGCTCCATATGTCTCCTTTTTTGGTATTTTCATGTAAATTCTTCTGCTAGTTGGGGTTTAATCCACTTCTATATCCTTTCCTTCAAGGCTCAGGAGTCCAGGATTATCTTCTGTGTCTATGTTAATTGGTTCCCCTTTTCTTTGTTGAAGAGGGTCTGTAGTCTTTCTCCCTATTCCGCCGTCTTACTGGAAATCCGACAACTCTCTTTCTTAAGTGAAATATGAACATTTACCATTATAAAAAACATAGATTATTAAAAATTTTGAGGACAAACACAGTAATATTTGAAGCTTCCATAAAAGTTAAAGAGGCCGGATGTCATCCATTGAATGTACACATTTCTTCATTCCCAAGGAATTTGTGTCACATTGTGTGTCACATGACTTGAAGTAAAATCTACAGGCTTGGAGGTTCTGGCAAGATTTTGGAATAAGTAGAAAAGCTACACAGACCCTCTACAACAAAGCAATAAGAAACCAATTGAAACTGATGCAGAAGATGACCCTGGATCCCTGATCTTTGAAGGGAAAGTAAAGAAGTGGATTAAATACCAACCAGTAGAAGAACCTGAAAGAAAACAGTGAGCAAGGAGATGAATGTAGCTGTGGACTGCCTGCTCTCCTGAGGGTGCAGCCATTTTGAGTATATGCAAGTAGAATTCTTACTTGAACAGTGACCTAAGAATAGGTTCCACTTGTCAAGGACAGCAGGGAAAACGTCACTGGACACTGATGACAAGGAAGGTGCAATAGGTCCCTCGTTATTCTTATTCCCCACACCCTCTTGGTGAACAGAAGTGTGGCCATCCTCCACCTCCACCCACCTTCTCGACCCGTAGGAATTCCATCCTGATCTATACCCTGACAGAGTCTGTGTGTTGTGCCCTGCCTCCAGTTTTGCTTTTGTTTATTTGTTCTTGAATTACTCTTTTCATCATTTTCTTTTCTTCCTTTTTATGTCGTTTTCCTCTTTCCCATATCTGATTCTCATGTTTTGTTTTTTTCTCTTCCCTTTTACCAGGTTCCCTTCTTTTTTCCTCCTTTTGATTCTTTCTATCCCTTGTTTTTCCTTTTGCAGTTTCACCATTTTTTCTTTACTATTCTGTTACTCTTGCTCTTTTCTCTTATTCCTCCCTTACAAAATATTGTGGTATTTTCCCTTCATTATTTTTTATCCTTTTTAATATATTTATAAAATTACTCTTCTCATTTAACGCCTTTCTTTTCTTTCTGTGTGTGTGTGCATCTGCGTGCATGTAACTGTTCCTGTATATTTATGTGGTTTGAATTTTTTGTTTTCTTGTTTTATATTTTTGGTGGGGTTTTTAATTTTTTTCTGTGTGTAACTGGGTGGAATACAGCAACCCTTCCAGCACAACCCAACTATACCTGCCCCTCCTGCAGCCCCACGCACTGAGTGAAGACCAAAAAAAAAAGCCCCGGCCCAGATGGTTTCACAGGAGAATTCTACCAATCATTCAAAGAAAAGCTAACACATTTATCCCAAATACATTTTATGAAGCAAGCATAACTCTGATACTAAAATGAGACAAATGCACCAATAGAAAGGAAAACTATAGATCAATATCCCTCATGAATGTAGATGCAAAAATTTTCAATAAAATCCTAGCCAATAGACTCCAATAACATATCAAAAATAAATAAATAAATAAATACATCATGACCAAGTAAGATTCATGCCTGATATGCAAGGATGATTCAATATTAGAAAAACAACATAATGCATCACATAAGCAAAATAAAGGAAAAGCATCATGATTGTATCAATTGATGCAGAAAAGGCATTTGATAAAATCCAACACTCATTTCTGATAAAAACTCTCAGAAAAAAATAGGAGTACAAGGGAAAGTCCTCAATATAATAAAGGCATATATACAAAACCAACAGCCAACATTATTCTCAATGGAGACTGAAGCCATTCCTGTGAACAGGAACCACACAAGGATGCCTTCTATCACCAATCCTATTCAACACTGTACTGGAAGTCCTAGCCAGGGCAATAAGACAGGAAAGAGAAATAAAATGCATCCAAATTGGTAAGGAATAAGTAAAACTATCACTATTTGCAGATGATATGATCCTATACATAGAAAACCCATGAGACTAAGCAAGAAAACTATTGGAACTTATTGAGAGATTTAGCATAGTGGCAGAATACAAGATCAACATACAAAAATCAGTTGTATTCCTCTCACCAGCAAAGAGGTCTCTAAAAAGGAAAATACCATTTATAATAGCTACCAAATATATGATACTTGGGAAGAAATATTGTCAGGAACACAGGAGACCTATACAAAGAAATCTACAAAACACTACTTTAAGAATCTATGAGATCTACATAAATGGAAGAACATTCCATGCTCATGGATAGGAAGATTGAACATTGTGAAAATGTCAATACTACCCAGCAATCTATACATTCAATGCAATTTCAATCCACATTCCATCAATATTCTTTAAAGACATGGGGAAAAAAAAATCACTGATTTTATGTGGAAAGGAAAGAGACTTCACATAAGCAAAGTACTACTGAAGAAGAAGAAGAAAGTAGGAGGTTTCACACTCACAGATTTCAAAACCTACTGTATAGCCACAGTTGTCAAAACAGACTACTATCAGTACAACAACAGACACATAGATCAGTGGAACAGAATTGAGAACCCAGAAATAGATCCATCAACCTATGGTCAGCTGATCTTTGACAAAGGGCTGAAATCCATTAAATGAGGAAGAGATAGTCTCTTTCACAAATAGCACTGGCAAAATTGGATATCCATTTGCAGAAAAAATGAAATAAGATTCACACCACACACAGAAGCAAACTCCAGATATATCAAAGACTTAAATGTGAAACCTAAAATTATAAGGTTCATCAAGAAAAAAATAGGGACAAACTTAGGGGCCCTAATTTATGGTGTAAATAGGCTATCTAGCCTAACCTAAGAAGCACAAACAGTGGAAGACAAACTAGATGATTGGGACCTTCTAAAAATTAAATTCTTATGTGCATCAAAAGACTTCTCCAAAAGAGTAAAAAGAGTACCTAGAGAACAGGAAAAAAAAATACTTGGCAATAACATTTCAGACAAAGGACTTATCTCAAAAATTTATAGAAAACTCTAATAACATCAAAAAGACAAACAATCCAATTATCATATGAGCAGGAGACATGAACAAACACTTCACCAAAGAAGATATTCAGACAGTCAATGAACACATGAATAAAATATTCTTGATCATTTGCCATTAGATAGATGCAAATCAAAACAACCATGAGATTCTATCTCACCCCAACATTAATAGCAAAGTTCAACAGGACAGAAAATAAAAAATGCTGGTGAGTGTAAGGAGAGACTGGGACTCTCATACACTGCTGGTGGGACTGTAAAATGATACAACCACTGTGGAAAACAGTATAACAATTCCTTAAAAATTAGGAAATAGAAATACCATTTGATCCAGCAATCCCATTACCAGGTATGCATCCTACAGAAGTGATAGGCAAGATTTGAACAGATACATGCACATCTGGGTTCATCACAGAGTGGATGAAAACAACCTACGTGTCCATTAACTGAGGAAAGGATAATGAAACTGTGGTTCATACACAAAATGGAATACTATTCAACCCTAGAGAATAATGTAGAATCTGCAAAACACCTCATGACATCGATGAACTCAGTGAAATAAGTCAATCACAGAAGGACAGATATTGTATTAGTCCACTACTGTAAAAAGTTCAAGGAAATGTTTATACATAGAAGGAAACTTTCTTTGTTGATTACCAGTGATGGGAAGGGAGGCAAAATTCCTAGTTAGGTTGTAAAAAATAAATAAATACATATATGTGTGTCTGGTGTGTGTGTGTGTGTGTGTATGTATGTGTGTGTATATATATACACATAAAGGGAGAGAGAATATATATATATATATATATATAAAATGAGTGATTACCTAGAGTTAGACCAACTCGATGGCACATAACAACAATAACAGAGTTGGATAGAGGGGGAAAGGGAAAGCTTTTGTTTGGGGGGCATTGAGTTTATGCTAATGGGGGGAATATTTTGGAAAAGGATAGCAATAATGGCAACACAACATGAAAAATGAAATCAATGTCCCTGAGCTGAAGTTGTGGAAGTTGTTATGCTGGCAAATGTCTTGTTATATATGTTTTCACCACAATAAAAGTGAAAAAAAAAAAAAATCCATAAGCTCTCTATAAAAACCAAAGTCCATTTTTGAAGAAGGTACATTGGCCATGTCTTTCTGCTGAATTCTGAGATGTCTTCGTTCTCTAAAATTTTTCCTTAATTTATCCATTAGCACAAAACAGAAGGTAGAAATAGAGCTTTGACAGCAAGAGAATTGGCATTGAAGTTTGACTTGAGTTTGAAAGTTAACTCTGATACTTGTCATATCTGTGACCTTGAACTAATCATTTAAGGTCTTGTAATTTCAGGTCGTTCATCTTTAAAATAAGAAAAATCATGCCTACTTTACAGGGTTAGTTGAAACATTAGGAAAAAATACATATGTCAATAAAAGATTATGATAAGTAAGAAAGGATCCCCAGTGATTTCTCTATGCAACATCCCCTATATTCTCTAGATGATGATGTGGTAAATTGGGTTATGGATCTCAATTCTTCATTCTCTCCTGGTAATGAAAGGTGCAGAATATAAATACTCCAGCTCCCTTTCTTTGAAGAATGTACATCTCTGAGGTATAGTCTACACTGCCTTCAACTCTACCATGTGGAATTGAGCTACGTCCTTTGCATATACCTAGAGTAGAGGGAATATATTCTTTGACCCATTGATGTTCCCCTTAGCCATGTAACTTGTTTTGGCGAATCAAATATTTGGCCACTAGATATGATGTGAGCAGACTTTAAATGTGCTGTAGTACTTAAGGTTATGTGTCAACCTGACTGGGGCTGGTTTTGAGTGGCTGGGCAGCTGGTTGTAGTTATTCCCGATGGTGAGATTGGCAATCATTTCCATGGTGAAATCTACTGGAGCATCTGAGTAACTGCTTTAAGGATGTGGTCTGCTTCCAGTATATAAGAAGCAACTTTGAGGAAGGTCTCCAGCTTTTGGCATGCTTGAATTCTGCATGTAGCTGAATCATCACTCAGCAGCCTGCCATGTTGTCTACTGATCTTGGAACTGTTAATGGGACTTGAATCAATGGCCTGCTATGTGGTTTGGTAATATAGGAACTGTGCCATTTTATTTGTCGACTGTGGGTTTGTCAGCCTCAGTAGCCAGCTGCCTGAGTGAAGAAAAGCCTCCAGCTTCAGTGGGCCAGAAGTAAGAGGCAGAGCTGAAGCCCAAGGTCAAGGGGCTTTCATCCAGCCCCTAGAGCCTGGCATTTTGAATTCAGACTTCTAGCCTCCCAAACTATAAGAGAATAAACTCTTGTTCATTAAAGCCACCCACCTGTGGTATTTTCTGTTAGAGCAGCAAGAAGTAACCATTTGGCTTTTGCCCTAAAAAAAGGATGCCTTGAGTAACCCCTGATCTCAGAGCAAAGGATAAGCAGAACAGACTTATATTCAATCCATATCCTGAAGTAGATCTGCCCCAAACAATTGGTGAGTGAAATAATATAATGTTTGTCGTGGTGTGGTAAGCCTGGGAGAAAATGGTGTTATTTTTTATGCAGTCCTATTACAGTAGTAACTGACTAATTAATACCCCTAAATTTTCCTTGGAGAATCATCTATTAGGGTGGATTCCTCAAAAGCCAACCTTGAGACAAGGACTCATAGGAAAATGATTTATTAAGAAATATTCCCAGGAAAATTTGTAATACTCAAGAAATGTGCAATAACAATCATAGTCCCAAGGAGCCAACTTTAGCTCAATTCCACAAAATAGCCCTGGAGATGATCTAGACCATACCTCAGAGAAATATTTCATCAAAGAAAGGGAGCTGGAATATTTACACCTTTTTCTTGCCATTCATTGCTTAAAGGCTATCTCTGGGGAGACATAAATTCCTAGTTACTCCTGGCTTTCCATGAGTGCAGGCAAAACAGTTTTCAGTGTCCTGAGACAGCTCTCTGCCAAAGAGATACTGTTGTTGTTGTTGTTGTTGTTGCATGCCATTGAGTCAGACCCGACTCATAGAGACCTTTCCTTGGGTTTCCGAGGCAGTATCACTACGGAAGTAGATTGCCCCATCTTCCTTCTGAGAAGTGGCTGGTGGGTTTGAACTGCCAGCCTTCTGGTTAGCAGTCAAGTGCCTTAGGAAAAGGTTATTGGAATTCTAGGAGATATTGGCAGAACACCAAGAGTATCTGTTATACCACTCCTCCCAACTCTTCCATCTATGGGTTCTGGTGGAATTCTGGTAGATTGGATGGACATTTGATCCAAACCTGGCCAATCAGTGTGCTTCATCCCTGTAGTCTTAGCAGTAGATTCAGGAATAAGCACATGTTCCAATCTAGCCTAATCAGAGAAACTCTTGGGAAATTTTATGAGTTAACTAGAAAAAAGGCACCATCTGTTATGTTGATACTGCTGAAAGGATAGGAGTGTAAGCCTAGAATTATTGTAATCAAGTTGCTTGAAACAGACAAGCAGAGCACAGAAGCCATAGGAGTGAAAGAGTCTATTGACCTAATTTGAGCCCCTGGGTTCAATTATACGTAACTATCCCACTAGACATTTCAAGTATGTAGGTGCTGTGCCACTTGCAACCAAAAATGTTCATTGTTCATTCATATTAACATAGATCATATCTGAAATTCTTTGGACTCTTTAAAAGATAGTTCAATTTTTTGCCTATAAAAAAGTATAGGCTGTAACAAGATTGTCAGATCAATTTTTGATTCATGGACTCCCTGGAGCAACTGTCAAATAAGTATGAGGCACCTAGATAGCAAATCTTGAATTGTTTTTGGAACCCAGATCTCCCTGGTTCCAAATCTATCATCTTTCCACTATAGTATTCTGACGCTTTCACAATAACTATAGACGTCAAATACAGGTCAATATGGTTTTATGTGGGAGCTCTGGTAGCATAGTGGCTAAAGCACTCGACTGCTAACCAGAAGGCTGGTGGTTCAAACCCACCAGCCACTCCTCGGGAAGGAAGGTTGGGCAATTCTACTTCCGTAGTGATACTGCCTCGGAAACCCAAGGAGGGGTCGCTGTGAGTCGGGGCCGACTCGACGGCACATAAAAAAAAAAAAAAAAAAAATGGTTTTATGTGAGATCCTCATATCCACTCTCATTGCTGCTTCTATAAATTTTACTCATCCTTCAAGTTGCTCCCAAATTGTCTTACCCTGAGTCCTACTTTTTCAAGTATAAAGAGGTTGAAACAATTAAACAGCAGAGTATATGAGAATATATCCAACACAGTGTCTGTGATGTACTAGATGTAAAGTATTTTTCTACCCATTTTGTTGATTATTAAACCAGATATAAAAATAGATTAAGAAAATCTTTGTAGTTAGTTCCCAGAGAATTCTAATAAATAAGAACTTTCTGTAACAGTAATCCTGATTCTTTTTTTCAGTCTGCCTTTTGATTACCTATGTATTCAGCAGTAAGGAAAATTGTTATCACTCCACAGCAAAAGTACTTACTATGTGTCAAACATGATACTGAATTTTATACAAATGCTCATTGAATCATCAAAATCACCTTATGAAGAAGTATTACTATTCTTGTTTAGCATAATAGAGAATTAATGGCCAGAAACATTAAATCACTTCTCCAAAATCACTCTACAGAATGGAAAGAGGCTACTAATGTAGAAAGTGCTTGAACTTTAGGGTTGTTGTTGTTGTTATGTGCCATCAAGTTGGACCCGACTCATAGAGACCCCTCCTTGGGTTTCCGAGGCAGTATCACTATGGAAGTAGATTGTCCAATCTTCTTTCTGAGGAGTGGCTGGTGGGTTTGAACCTCCAGCCTTCTGGTTAGCAGTCAAGTGCCTTAGGCACTACGCTACCAGAGCTCCCAAACTTTAGGGTAAAGAAGACTAAAATTCTCTTGTTAGCTTTATGAATTTGGGTTTGCTTTATATGAATTGACTGAAATAATGTATGTAAAAGTCAGGCTCGTGGTAGACATGTATTAAGTAATGAGCACACACACTGATAGACAGAATGGAACTATAATTTAAACCCACTTCAGTCTGATTCCAAAATCCATGCTCTTTGCTCTTAGTTCTTCTGCAATAGAAAGCTGCCATGTGCAGATTTGAGGTATGTGTGTCTTGTGCAGCACAGAGCTGGAAGTGGATTATTATCCACGGCAACATTAGAAATTCAGTATTTAAGTATTGATTACTTTTATTTAATATGACTTCCTGAAAACCTCTTGACTACTAAAGATTCCATTGAAAGTATAAGCCTGTAGGCATTTATGGATACATGACACATACATCTCTAATAAAAATGGATAAACCCCTCACTTTCATTATTTTACACTGCATCAGGCACTGAAAACTAAGTCTGATGTAATAGAGCTCTTTTGTGGTTTTAATCATAACAATTGTACCAAATGACTTTTTTTGCATGTGATAACATCATAATGGAAAACTAAATCAATGGCATATTTCTCGATCTAATTATATGTCTTGCATTTCTAAACTAGTTTTAATGAAATACAATAAGTGGTAGTGGTGAAATTAGAAGAGGCTAAAAAAAAAAAAAAAAAAA
>NW_006921905.1:2249350-2251100 GCF_000298275.1 Orycteropus afer afer
GCAAGCTACAGAAGTAAGTTCAATTCCAGACCTGAAGGATGGCTAGGGGCCATAGTCTCAGGGGACTTACCAGTCTCTATCAGACTAGCAAACCTCATTTTTTTTTCTATTTTTATGATTTTGAGTTTTGTTCCACATTGTTCTCCCACTTTGTCCAGGATCTCCTGCACCCATCCCCCTCCAAGCGGTTGACAGGCACCATCTAGTTCTTCTGGTCTCATGGTCATATAGGCTGAGGATCCTGTGGTTTCCCAGTCTCTTGGACTAATTGTTTTCATGAGTCTTTGGTTTTCTTCATTCTTCTTGGCTCTGGACAAGGAGAAACCAATTGTTGCATCTGGATGGCTGCTTGCAAGCTTTTAAGACCCCAGTCTCTACTCACTAAAGCAGGATGTAGAACAATGTTTTTGTGTACTATGTTATGCCAATTAAGCTTGATGTCCCCTGTGACCATGGTCCCAAGCCCACAGGTCCAACTACTCATTTCCTCTGGATAGCTGGCTGTAGCCAAGAAGCCAACACAACCTTGCCTCTTGTCAGCTCTAGTATACACCTGGACAAGGCCACCAACTTTTCAATATACTAACATCTTCAGGTTATCTTTAAATATTTTTTTCCTTATTTAGAACAGGAACTAATGCTCAGTGTAGAAAATTTGAAAATATTAAAAGGTACAAAGAAAAAAACAGTAACTCATAATATTATATCTGAAATCAGCTCAGATAACATTTTCCAATATTTCCATCTAATTTTTTCTGTGCATATGTTATATATTTGAAGTGATACAATAATTTTATCAATAAGCATATTCAGGCAATTGAAAGTAACAAAGTAAATAGCCCACCAGCAGACCTCATAGAAATACATTGTTTTTGTAGTTGCTAAGTGTGACAAGCTCCATCGAAGTGAGAATGACCAGACTTCATCTCACCTACTTTGGTCATGTTCTCAAAAAGGACCAGTCCCTGGAAAAGCATATCATGATTGTAAAGTAGAGTGTCAGCAAAAAAGGGGAAGACTTTCAACAAGATGGATTGACATAGTAGCTGCAAAGATGGGATCAAGCACAGCAAGGGCTGTGTAGATGGTACAGGACTAGACATTGCTTCATTCCATTGTACATAGGTTCACTATGAGTCAGAGCTGACTCTATGGCACCTACCAAGTGTAACAACACAAACAATCCACATTATCCAATAAAAATATACTATGGTCTGTGTTGTATAACAGACACTAGAGACATAGTAATTAGTAAACCAGAGTCTGTGTTCTGAAGAAACTTTAATCAATGGAAAAAAAGAAGGATTATTTAATAAATGGCATTGAAAAATATATTACTCTTCTGGGAGGAGAAACATAGAACATCTCACTTGACACTTGACATTACCAAAATAAATTACAAATTTATTCAAATGATAAATATTAAGAAAGAAAAGGAACAGAAGGAGCAAGGGGAGGGGAAAATGAGAAGGAAAGGGAGAGAAATGGAAAGAGAAAGGTCAAGAAGAGAAGAAAAAGTGGAAAAAGAAGAAGACGGTTGAAAAAGATTAGAAAATAAGAATGAGTTTTATACATCTGACCTATGAATTGTTGTTATTTGCCTTCGAGTCGGACAGACTCATAGCGACGCCCACCCCCCTTGGGTTTCTGAGGTGGTATCACTACAGAAGTAGATTGCCCAACCTTCCTTCCGAGGAGTGGCTGGTGGGTTTGAACCACCAACCTTCTGGTTAGCAGTCAAGTGCCTTAG
>NW_006921905.1:2251200-2253588 GCF_000298275.1 Orycteropus afer afer
CAGAAGTAGATTGCCCAACCTTCCTTCCGAGGAGTGGCTGGTGGGTTTGAACCACCAACCTTCTGGTTAGCAGTCAAGTGCCTTAGGCACTATGCTGAATAGGGTAAGGTTTTTTGGTGTTTTCTTTTTCTATGCACTTAATAAGCATTAGTTGGCCATCTACCACATACCAGCTCTCCTGCTAGGCACAGAGATAAACCAGGTTTTCTATGCTCATGCGCAGTGGAAGGAGCCCCTTGGATTATTTACTGACCTGTTCATTATCAGCCACATCTCCCCATACCAATGTCATACTAGCTGTATGCAGTCAGTATGTTCCTGCATAACTTGTTTTCAAAGTAAATTCTGTTAAAAAATGGACAGTTCCTATTAAAAAGAGAACTGACTGTTGAAAGGAGACCTAGAGGGAACCCTTTGGTAAAAAGAAGCATCCTTACACAAAGAGAGGGGTGTTTCCTTGGTTCCAATGCTGCGTGAATCCCAACTGTCATACCTATGTCCTGGCTTGCAGGTTATGCCTGAGTGCTGAATTGTGTTCTCACTGTCTGTCCTTCTGCCTTGGATTGCAACCCCCTAGAGATTGTCCCACCACATCTGTTCCCAGTGTCACCATAAAGCATGTATAAAGAGATCCTAGTAAATGTTTTTAAATGCTGATAATGGTGCAGAAAATGAACTTGAATGACTGTGTCTGTAGGGCTATATTGAAGAGATGTGAGTCCTGCTTCTAGACAGTAAGAAGACCCTATACCATATGCAAAACACTTCATTGCCAGCTGTAGGAAGCAGGCTCCCAAGCACCCTCAGTTCTATTTGTGTTTCCCGCATCAAGGAAGGCAAATTACTTCCAGGGTGATAACAGAATAAGAGAGTTGACTACCTCTTGGAATGGTCAAAGAAGGCCAGTCAAGCCAGTAATTGGGCACTCACACCCACTGACTTAAGAGTGTAAGCTGCTCTGTATGCTTCAAGAAGTACAAAATGAGAGTTGCTGACCTCCCCAATGGGAACTTTCTCCTATCAGTAGTACATTATATTGCAGCTTACTATTGGAATTTAATTATCTGCTCAGATGAAATGAATAGACATCTGACTTATCGTGGATTCAGAGAAAGATTTTAGCCAAAAGTTGCATTTATGATAGTTTTATAATCTATTTCTGAAATTCTGACATTTACAATAAAGAGTAAAAATGTTGTCTCTGTTGGTGCATAAATAAGCCTAAAAATATAATAATATATTCTGGTCCATGACTCAATTGCCAATAAATGAGTGGTATAATTTCTGGCTGACAATCCTCATGAATCAAAATTTAGTGAATCTAATATTATTTTCACTCAATGCTCCAATTTTACTAGAATTATACCTATTGTAGTAAATTTTTCTTATGGATAAAAGTAAATTCTCTGGTGGAATATTCATTAATTATTTGACCATTTTCTATTCAGTAATATTTTCCATTTTTATGTCTATCTTGCAGACCTGTTAGCACAGTGCCTAATGTATCTGACTGCTAACCAGAAGGTTGGTGGTTCAAACCCACCAGCCACTCCACAGAAGGAAGGTTGGGAAATCTACTTCCGCAGAAAATTACTGCCTCAGAAACCCAATGGGGGTCACTATGAGTTATAATCAACTCTATGGCAGTGGGTTTGGGTATTTTTGGTTATGTCTATTTTATTAAAATTACTTCATGAATATACTCTTTTCCAGGGGCATTTTATAATAGAGCTTTAAGCCATTGATCTTTTTGGCCTTTTCTGTATCAAACTGAATGATAATAACTTCTGTCACTTGAAGTCTTCATTTGAGACTTTTATTTCCACAAAAGCCTATTTTTTCATTTGACCCAATTTTTCATTTATAAATTTGTCAAATTGATTTGATGCACTCAAGAATATTTTCCTATCACAAATTTTTAACATATTTAGTGTCTTAGTTATCTAGTGCTGCTGTAAAAGAACTATCACAAGTGGGCGGCTTTAATGAACAAATTTCTTTCTTTTTTTTTTTTTTTCCTGACATTATAGGAGGCTAAAAGTCCAAATTCAGGACACCAACTCCAGGGGGAAGCTTTCTTTCTGTTAACTCTATGAGAATATCCTTGTCTCTTTCAGCTTTTCTTACTCAGTTCTTTGGTGATGCTAACATGACATCAACCTTTTCCATTTGTGCTCCCTTGCTTCTGTGCCTAAGTTACTCCTTTTACATCTCAAAGTGATTGTCTTAAGACAAAATCAGCACTGATATAACCTCACTAGCATAACAAAGAAAACCCTATTTCCAGATGAGATTATATCTACATGTATATAAACAAATAAGCAAAAAACATTGTCCCTGAGTTGATTCCCACTCATATCAATCAAAGGGAGCTCTGGTAGCATAGTG
>NW_006921905.1:2253688-2280690 GCF_000298275.1 Orycteropus afer afer
CAGAAGGAAGGTTGGGCAATCCTACTTCCGTAGTGATACTGCCTCAGAAACCCAAGGAGGGGTCGCTATGAGTCAGGGCCGACTCGACGGCAAATTACAACAACAACAACATATCAATCCAATAGGACAGAATAGATTTAGCCCTTATGGTTTCTAAGACTGTAGTCTTTATAGAAACAATCACCACATCTTTCTCCAATGAAGTAGCTGGTGAGTTCAATCCACCAAACTTTAGTTTAGCAGCTGATTACTTAACCACTGTGCCACAAAGGTTCTTTTTCCACATGTACAGGGGTTAGGATAACATATTTTTGCAAAACACAATTCAATTCATAACATCAAGTTTTAGCCAATGATGGCTTATGGACCTGATTATTTCTAGAAAGACTAATATTTCTCCAACTGCTTTTTGTATTTGTCAACATTAATAAAATGATTTATTTATGCAGTCTATTTTTTCACTTGTAACACTTTTAAGCTGATGTAGATTTAGCTACACAAAAATGTTTCAAGATTTATCCTGAAGTATAATGTATTCTAAAGTACAATGTTGTGATAGGATAATAACCACGTAAGTCCAAGGAAGACCACTTAATACCACTATTATGCAAATTTATGCACCAACCACCAAAGCCAAAGACAAGGAAATTGAAGCTATTTATCCACTTCTACAGTGTGATAATTGACAAAACATGCAATCAAGATGTGTTGATTATTACTGGTGATTGGAATGTGAAATTTGGAAACAAAGAACTACCAGTAGTTGGAAAAATGGCCTTAGGGATGGAAATAATGCCAGAGATTGCATGACAGAATTTTGCAAGACCAATGACTTATTCATTACAAATACCATTTTTTCAACAACATAAGTAGTAGCTATACACGTGGACTTCACCAGATGGAATACACAGGAATCAGACCAACAACATGCATGGAAACAATAGATGGAAAAGCTCAATAACTTCAGCCAAAACAAGCCTAGGAGCTGACTGTGGAACAGACCATCAAATGCTCATAACCAACTTCAAGTTGAAGCTAAAGATAATTTTTAAAAGTCCATGAGAGCTAAAATATGACTTTGATTATATACCACCTGAATTTAGAGACCATCTAAAGAATAGATTTTATGAATTGACCACCAATGACCAAAAAACAGAAGAATTGTGGAATGACATGAAGAACATCATCCATGAAGAAAACAAAAGGTCATTAAAAAGAAAGGAAAGGAAGAAAAGATGAAAATGGATGTCAGAAAAGACTCTGAAACTTGCTCTTGAATGAAGAGTAACTAAGGCAAATGGAAGAAATGACAAGACAAAAGAGCTGAACAGAATATTTCAAAGGGCAGCTTGAGAAGACAAAGTCAATTATTATAATGAAATGTGCAAAGACCTGGTGTTAGAAAACCAAAAGGAAGAACATATTCAGCATTTTTCAAGCTGAATGAACTAAAGATACAATTCAAGCCTCAAGTTGCAATTTTGAAAGATTGTATGGGCAAAATATTTAATGATGCAGGAAACATCAAAAGAAGATGGAAGGAATACACACAGTCACTGTACCAAAAAGAATTGGTTGATGTTCATCTGTTTTGGGGGGTGGCATATGATCAAGAACCACTGCTATTGAAGAAAGAACTAAAAGTAGCACTGACAAAATTGGTGAAAAACAAGACTCTAGGAATTGAAGGAATACCCAATGAGATGTTTCAACAAATGGATGCCTCATTGAAGGTACTTACTTGTTTATGCCAAGAAATTTGGAAGACAACTACCTGGTCAACTGACTGGGAAAGATCATATTTGTACCCATTCCAAAGAAAGGTGGTCCCACAGAATGTGGAAATGATTGAACAATATCATTAATATTGCATGCAAGTAAAATCTTACTGAAGATAATTCAAAAATGGTTGCAGCAGTATATTGACAGGGAACTTCCGGAAATGCGAGCTGGATTCAGAAGAGGATGTGGAATGAGGGATAGCATTACTGATGTCAGATGGATCTTGGCTGAAAGCAAAGAATACCAGAAAGATGTTTACTTGTGTTCATTTACTATGCAAAAGCATTTGACTGTGTGGATCATAACAAATATAGATAACATAGATAAGAATGGGAATTCCAGAACATTTAATTGCAGTCATGAAGAAACTGTATATATACCAGAAGGCTGTCCTTTGGATAGAAGAAGAGGATACTGCAAGGTTTAAAATCAGGAAGGGAATGTCTCAGGGTTGTATCCTTTCACCATACTTATTCAATCTGTATGCTGAGCAAATAATCTGAAAACTAGACTATATGAAGAAGAACATGGCACCAGGATTGGAGAAGGACTCATGAACAACCTGCAATATAGAGATGACACAACCTTGCTTGCTGAAAGTGAAGATGACTTGAAGCACTTACTGATGAGTATTAAAGACTACAGTCTGCAGTATGGACTATACCTCAACATAAAGAAAAAAAAAATCCTCACAACTGGACCAATAAGCAGCATCATGATAAATGGAGAAAAGATTGAAGTTGTCAAAGACTTCATGTTACTTGGTTCCACAAACAACACCAATGAAAGCAGCAGTCAAGAAATCAGATGTTGTATTGCACTGGGCAAATCTGATGCAAAAGATCTCTTTAAAGTGCTGAAGAGCAAAGATGTTACCTTGAAGGGGAAGCCTCTCAGTTAGACGGATTGACACAGTGGCTGAAATTATGGGCTTAGGTGTAGCAAGGATTGTGAGGCTGACTCAGGACCAGACTGTGTTTTGTTCTTTTGCACACAGGGTTTTATGAGTTGGAGCTGACTTGACAGCACCTAACAACAACAACAGTTTTAGCTCCACCACTCAGCTGTCAGTTTGTCATAGTGTGAGGGCTTGCATGTTGCTGTGAGGCTGGAAGCTATGCCACTAGTATTTCAAATCCCAGCAGGGTCACCCATCGTGGACAAGTTTTGACTGAGCTTCCAGATTAAGACAGACTGAAAGAAGGACAGGACTATTCATTTCTGAAAAAACTGGCCACAGAAAACCTTATGAATAACAGTGAAAAACACTGTCTGACGTATTACTGGAAACCTTTATGAATAGGAGTTCTGGCAAGATGGTGGAATAGGCAGACAAGTTACTTGGACCTTCTGCAACAAAACAATGAGAAACCGATACAGAAGATAATCCTGGAAACCTGAGCTTTGAAGGGAAGGATAAAGAAGTTGATTAAATACCAACTAATAGAAGAACCTTAATGAAACAGTGAGTAAGGAGACAAATGGAGCTGTGGACTGCTGGCTGTCCTGAGGGCACAGGACAGACCCCAAAATAAAATCACCAAGACATATCATCACCAAACTCACCAAAACCAATGGCAAAGAAAGAATCCTGAAAGCAGCACAGGAAAAAGGAAAAGTTACCTACAAAGGGCAACCAATAAGACTATACTATGATTTCTTGGTAGAAACCATGCAGGTGAGAAGGCAATGGGATGATATATATAAAACCCTGAAAGAAAAAATTTCCAACCAAGTATTGTATAAGGAGCTCTAGTGGCATAATAGATAAGACATTCGGCTGCTAACCAGAAGGTCAACAGTTCAAACCCATCAGCTGCTCTGTGGAAGGAAGATGGAGCAATCTACTTCCATAAAGATTTACAGCCACAGAAACCAACCTAACAAAATTGTCTATCAAATATAGGGTAAAATTCAGAGATTTCCTGATAAGCAAAAAGTAAGGGAATTTACTAAAACTAGACCAATTTGATAAAAACTTCCAAAGGGAGTCCTTTGGACAGAGAACCAACAAGAGCAAATAACAACTGCTGATTAACACACATGATGATATAACCCAGAAACAAACCCACTTATAGAATTATCCAATGTAAAATAAACTTACAAGACTGTAAGCAGGGAACCAGAGACATCAATTGGTAAATGAGGACAATTACAAATCAAAGAGAGGGAATAAATAATGTAGTTATGTTGTTGTTGTTGTTGTTATGTGCCATCGAGTTGGACCCGACTCATAACGACCCCTCCTTGGGTTTCCAAGGCAGTGTCACTATGGAAGTAGATTGCCCCATCTTCCTTCCGAGGAGTGGCTTGTGGGTTTGAACCACCAGCCTTCTGTTTAGCAGTCAAGTGCCTTAGGCACTAAGCTACCAGAGATCCCATAGAAATTCTAAATAGTGAGGTAGTCAAGATGATTTTCAGATAGAACAGACTGTTTTAAATTTGAGAAGAAAATTATAAATTACAGGGTAACCTCAAAGAAAAATAATAAACCTTCACATCAAATTTAAAAAGATGACAAGCACAAACACTGAGCAAATACTAAAACAATAACAATGAAGGAGATGATAACATGACTCATAAACAAAATGAGCTCAGCACAGAAAATTATATGGAACAAAGAAATCAGCAATAGCATTAAAAAAAAAAAAAAAAAGCCATGACAAATAACATCAATAAATTCATACTTGTCAATAATTACATTGAATGTAAATGGATTAAATGCACCATTCGAGAGATAGAGAGTTGTAGACTGGATAAGAAAACATGACCTATCAATATGCTATCTACAAAAGACTCACCTTAAACAAAAAGACAAAAATAGGCAAAAAATCAAAGGTTGGAAAAACATACCAAGCAAATGGCAACCAAAAGAGAACAGGAGTAGCAATATTAATTTCTGATAAAATGGACTTTAAGACAAAAATGACCATAAGAGAGCAGGAAGGATATCATATAATGACTAAAGAATCAGTTAAACAAGAGGGTATAACCAAGATAAATATCTACACACTCAATGAAAGAGACCTAAAATACATAAATCAGACTTGAACAGAGCTGAAAAGACAAATAGATGACTGCACAGTAATAGTAGCAGACTTTAAAACACCACTTTCAATAAAAGATATAACAACTGGAAAGAAACTCAGTAAACATGTGGAAGAACTAAACAATGTGATCAACGCACTTGACTTATGGACATCTACAGAGCACTTCACCCAACAACAGCAAAATACATATTCTTTTCCAGCACACATAGAACATTCTCCAGCATAGACCATATGTTAGGCCATGAAGCAAACCTCAGTAAATTTATATTATATGCTATAAAATTAGAAATCAACACTAGGAAGACCAAATGAAAAAGACCAAATGCATGGAAACTCAATAACACCCTCCTCCAAAACTACTGGGAAATAGAAGATTTAAGAAATGAATTAAAAAAATTTCTGGAATCAAACAAGAATGAAAAATCAACCTACCAAAATCTTTGGGACATAGCAAAAGCAATGATCAGAGACCAATTTATAGGAATAAATGTACAAAGCAAAAAAGAAGAAAGTGCCAAAATCAACAGCTTAACTCAACATCTCCAACAATTAGAAAAAGAACAGCAAAAAAAAAAAAAAAAAAAATAGCCAATAGTCACCAGAAGAAAAGAAATAATAAAGAGTCAAACAGAAATAAATGAAACAAAATAGAGACAATAGGAAAAATCGACAAGACTAGAAGTTGGCTCTTTGAAAAGATTAATAAAATCAACAAACCACTGGCAAAGTTAACAAAGGAAAAGGAGAAGATGCAAATAACACAAATAAGAAATGAAAGAGGTGACGTCACAACACAACCAACAGAAATAAAAAGAATCATATCAGGATACTATGAAGAACTGTACTCCAACAAATTTGAAAACCTAGAAGAAATGGACAGATTTCTAGAAACATACTTCTTACCTAAACTAATACAGACTGAGGAAGGAAATTTGCACAGACCCATAACAAAAGAAAAAATTGAACAGGTCATAAAAAAATCACCAACAAAAAAGAAAGTCTGGCCAAGATGGTTTCACAGGAGAATTCTACCAATCATTCAGAGAAGAGCTGACACCAATCCACTCAAACTATTCCACAACATAGAAAAGGGTGGAATACTCCTAACGTCATTTTATGAAGCAAACATAATCCTGATATCAAAACCAGGCAAAAACACTACTAGAAAGGAAAACTACAGACCAATAGCCCTCATGAATATAGATGCAAAAATCTTCAACAAAATCCTGGCCAATAGGCTCCAACAACACATCAAAAAATTAATACATCATGATCAAGTGGGAGTCACACCAGGTATGCAAGGATAGCTCAATATTAGAAAAACAATCAATGTAATCCATCACATAAGTAAAATAAAGGAAAAAAAATCATATGATCACATTAATTGAAGCAGAAAAGTCATTTGATAAAATCCAAAATCCATTCCTGATAAAAAATTCTCTGAAAAATAGAAATAGAAAGGAAATTCCTCAACATAATAAAGGGCATATATACAAACCAACAACCAACATTCTTCTCAATGGAGAGAGACTGAAGCTATTCCCCTTGTGAACAGGATCAAGACAAGGATATCCTCTATCTCAACTTCTATTCAACATTGTATTGGAAGTCCTAGCCAGGGCAATAAGGCAAGAAAAGGAAATGAAAGGTATTCATATTGGTAAGGAAGAATTAAAATTATCCCTGTTTGCAGATGATGTGATCCTATAAGAGAAAAATGAGGAGATTCACCAAAAAAACTAGTGGAACTTATTGAAAGATTTAGCATAGTGACAGGATACAATATCAACACAAAAATCAGTTAGATTCCTCTACACCAGCAAAGAGGTCTCTGAAAAGGAAATAAGGAAATCAGTACCATTCACAATAGCTACCGAAAAAAAGAAGATACTTGGTAATAAATCTTACCAGGGACTCAAAAGATCTCTACAAAGAAAACTACAAAGCACTACTTCAAGAAATTATAAGAGATCAACAAAAATGGAAGAACATTCCATGCTTATGGATAGGAAGATTGAACTTTGTGAGGATGTCAGTACCACCCAGTGTAATCTATACATTCAATGCAATTCCAATCCAGATTTCATCCACATTCTTTAAGGACATGGGAAAACCAATCACTAATTTTATATTGAAAGGAAAGACACCTTGGATAAGCAAAACATTGTTGAAGAAGAACAAAGTAGGAGGTCTCACACTTCCAGACCTCAAATCCTACTACACAGCCACAGTTGTCAAAATAGCCTGGTATTGGTACAATGACAGATACATAGATCAGTAGAACAGAATGTAGAACCCAGAAATAGATCCATCAACCGGTAGTCAGCTTTGACAAAGGGCCAAAATCCATTAAATGGGGAAGAGGTAGTCTCTTTAACAAATGGTGCTGGTAAAACTGGATATCCATTTGCAGAAAAAAAATGAAATAAGATCCATAGCTCACACAATTCACAAAAGCTAACTCCAGCTGGATCAAAGACTTAAATATGAAACCTAAAACAATAAAGTTCATCAGAGAAAAATTAGGGGCAAATTAAGGGACCCTAATTTATGATATTAATAGACTGTCAAGCATAACTCAAGACACACAAACAGCAGAAGTTAAACTAGATGAATAAGACCTTCTAAAAATTAAAATTTTGTGTGCATCAAAAGACTTCTCCAAAAGAGTAAAAAGAGAACCTACAGAATGGGAAAAAAAATATTCAGAAATGACATATCAGACAAAGGATTTATCTCTAAATTTTACAGAAAACTCCAATATCTCAACAACAAAAAGACAAGCAATCCAATTAAAAAATGGACAGAAGATATGAACAGACACTTCACCAAAGATATTCAGACAACCAACAAACCTATGAAGAAATGTTTGTGATGGTTAACCATTAGAGAGCTGCAGATCAAAACAACCATGAAATACCATGTCACCTCAGCAAAGTTCAACAAGATGGAAAATAACAAATTCTGGTGAGGATGTTGAGAGATTGGGAGTCTCATACACTGCTGGTGAAACTGTGAAATGATACAACCACTGTGAAAATTAGTATGATAATTCCTTAAAAAGTTGGAGATAGAAATACTATTTGATCCAGCAATCCCATTACTAGGTATATGTCCTAAAGAAATGAGGGGCAGGGCACAAATAGATATATGCACACTCATGTTCAGCACAGCACTATTCACAATAGCAAAGAGATGGAAACAACCTAAGTGCTCATCAATTGAGGAATAGATAAATAAACTGTGATACATACACACAATGGAATACTACGTAACCCTAAAGAATAACGTAGAACTTGCAAAACGCACATAACATGGATGAGGTTGGAGGACATTATGCTGAGTGAAATAAGTCAGTCACAGAAGGACAAATATTGTATTGGTCCACTATTATAAAAAGTCAAGGAAAGGTTTATACGTAGAAGGAAGCTTTCTTTGCTGGTTACCAGGGATGGGAGTGGAGGAAAGGCTAAATTCCTAGTTAGGTTGAAAAAAAAAATTACATATATATAGTTGTTGTTGTTGTTGTTATGTGCCATCGAGTCAGACCGAACTCATAGCGACCTCTCCTCAGTTTCCGAGGCAGTATCACTACGGAAGTAGATTGCCCAACCTTCCTTCCGAGGAGTGGCTGGTGGGTTTGAACCTCCAGCCTTCTGGTTAGCAGTTAAGTGCCTTAGATGTTACGCTACCAGAGCTTATATATATATATATATATATATATATATATATATATATATGTTATGTGTGTGTGTATTGTTGATGTTGTTATTGTTATGTGCCGTCAAGTCATCTCCTACTCATAGTAACACCTCCTTGGGTTCCAAGGCAGTATCACTATGAAAGTAGATTTGTTGTTGTTGTAGGTGTTGTCGAGTCATCTCCGTCTCAAAGCGACCCTATGCACAGCAAAACGAAACACTGCTCGGTCCTGCACAGCACTATTCACAATAGCTCCATGATCCTTGCTATACTTGAGCCCATCACGGCAGCTACTGTGTCAATCCATCTCATTGAGGGCCTTCCCTTCTGTTGTCGACCCTCCCTCCGCCTTACCAAGCAAGACAACCTTCTCTAGGGAATGGTCCCTTCTGACAATATGACCAAAGTAGGTGAGATGAAGTCTGGCCATTCTTGTTTCAAGGAGCATTCCAGCTGTACTTATTCCAGGACAAATTTGTTAGTTTTTTTAGCAGTCCATGGTACTTTCTGCATTCTTTACCAGCACCACAACTCAGAAACATCAACTCGTCTTTTGTCTTCTTTATTCATTGTCCAGCTCTCACTTACATACAAGACGATTGAAAATACCATGGCTTGTGTCAGGCGCACATTAGTCCTCAAGGAGACATCTTTGCTCTTCAGCACTTGAAAGGGGTCCTTTGCAGCTTATTTGCCCTGTGTTCTATGTCATCTGATGTCCTGACTGCTGCTGCCATTGGCATCGATTGTAGAACCAAGCAATGTGAAGTCTTTGACAACTTTCTCCATTTATCATGATGCTGCTTATAGGTCCAGTCATGAGGATTTTTGTTTTCTTTATATTGAGATGTAATCGATACTGCAGACTGTATTCTTAAATCTTCATCTATACATATAAATATACTAGAGATTATTAGTGGTTACCAGGGGTAGGAGAGAAGAGAAAAGGGGAAGCTTTTGTTTGCAGGGCATTGAGTTTATCATAATGGTGGTAGAATATTTTGGAAAAGGATAGCAATAATAGTCACACCATATGAAAAATGGCATCAATGTCCCTGAGCTGTAAGTGGGGAAGTTGTTATGTTGGCAAATGTCTCACTGTGCATGTTTTCACCACAGTAAAAATTTAAAAAAAAAAAAAAAAAAAAAACTTTATGAGTAGCCCTGAAACATTGTCTGATATCATGCCAGAAGATGATCCCCTCATATTGGAAGGCAATCAAAATAGTATTTGGAAAGAGCTGCCTCTTCAAAGTAGAGTTGACCTTAATGACAAGGATAGAGTAAGCTTTCAAGACCTTCGTTTGCTGATAGAGCATGACTCAAAATTGAAAGAAACAAGTGTAAACATTCATTAATCAGAATACTGAATGTTTGAAGTATGACTGTAGGAAAGGTGGAAGTTGTCAAAAATGAAATGGAGTGCATAAAGATTGATATCCTAGGTATTAATGAGCTGATTTGGATTGGTGTTGGCCATTTTGAATAAGACAATCAAGACAGGAATAACAAATTGAAGAGGAATGATGTCACATTCATTGTCAAAAAGAACATTTCAAGACCTATCCTGAAGTACAATGTGGTAGTTAAGTTTGTATGTCAACTTTGCTGGGCCTTGTTGAATGGCTGGGCAGCTGGTGGTAGTTATTCCACATGGTGAGATTGGTAATTAACTCCATGGTGGAATCTATTGGAGCAGCTGAGTAGCTGCTTTAGATATGTGGTCTGCTTCCAGTATATACGAAGCAACTTTGAGAAAGGTCTCCAGCTGATGGCACTCTTGAACCCTGCATGTAGCCAAATCATTATTCAGCAGGCTGCCATGTTGTCCTGCTGATCTTGAGACTTGTTGTCGTTATCTGCCATTAAGTCAGACCTGACTCACAGTGACCCCTCCCTGGGTTTCCGAGGCAGAATCACTATGGAAGTAGATTGCCCAACGTTCCTTCCAAGGAGTGGCTAGTAGTTTGAACTGCCAGCCTTCTGGTTAGCAGTCAAGTGCCTTAGGCACTATGCTACCAGAGCTCTTGAATTAATGGCCTGTCATGTGGTTTGGTAATATTGGGACTGTGCCTTTTCACTTGTTGACCTTGGGTTTGTCAGCCTCAGCAGCTAGCAGCTACCTGAGTGAAGCTTCAGTGGACCAGGAGCAAAAGGCAGAGCTGAAGCCCAATTTTGAGGGGCTTTCACCCAGCCCCCAGAGCCTGGCACCTAGAACTTGGACTTCTAGCCTCCTAAACAGTAAGAGAATAAACTTCTATTTGTTCAAGCCCACCTATTTGTGGTATATTCCTGTCAGAGTGTCACTAGATAACCAAAACATATGCTATCAATGATAGAATAATATCCATATACCAACAAGGAAGACCAGTTATTGTTAATATTATTCAAATTTACATGCCAACCACTAAAACCATAGATCAAGAAATAGAAGATGTTTACCAATTTCTGTAGCTTCTGAAATTGACTAAATATATAATCAAGATGTATTGATAATTACTGGTGATTGGAATGTGGAAATTGGAAACAAAGAAAGATCACTGGTAGTTGGAAAATACTGCTTTGGTGATAGAAATGACACTGGAGATCACATGATAGAATTTTGCAAGACCAATTACTCATTCATTGCAAATACCATTTTTTCAATAACATAAATGGCAGCTATACATATGCACCTTGCAAGATGGGGTACACACGAATCAAATCTAATACATCTGTTGAGAAAGGAAATAGAAAAATTCAATGTAATCAGTCAAAACAAGGCCAGGAACTGACTATGGAGCCGACCATCAATTGCTCATATCCAAGTTCAAAGTTCAAGTTGAAGAAAATCAAATCAAGTCCACGAGAGCCAAAATATGACCTTGATTATATCTCTCCTAAATGTAAAGACCATATGAAGAATAAATTTGATACACTGAACACCAGTGACTGAAAACCAGATGAATTGTGGGATGACATCAAGAACATCATACACAAAGAAAGTAAAAGGTTGTTAAAAAGACAGTTCTAGTAACCTAGTGTTGCTCTGCCTGAAATATACCACAAATGGGATGGCTTGAACAAACAGGAGTTTATGCTCTTACAGTTTGGAGACTTTAAGTCCAAGTTCAAAGTGCCAGGCTCTAGGGGCTGTGTGAAAGCCCCTCAACCTTGGGCTTCAGTTCTGCCAACAGCTCCTGGCCCACTGAAACTGGAGGCTTTTCTTCACTCAGCTGCTGGCATCTGAGGCTGACACACCCAAGTTCAACAAGTAGCAAGGCACAGTCCCCAATATTACCAAACCACACAGCAGGCCATTAATTCAAGTCCATTGAAAGTGCCAGGATCATCAGAGCATGGCAGGCTGCTGAACAACGACTGGGCTACAGGCAGGGTTCAAATGTGCCATAAGCTAGAGACTGTACCCAAAGCTGCTGCTTATATATAGGAAGCAGACCACATCCCTAAAACAGCTACTCAGCTGCTTGTGGTAGATCCCACCATGGAGTTGATTGCCAGTCTCATCATGGAAAATAACTACCACAAGTTTCCCAGCTACTCAACCAGGCCCAGCCAAGTTGACACACAGCCTTAACTACCACAGACAGGAGAGGAAGAAAAGACCAAAATGGATGTCAGAAGAGACACTGAAACTTGCCCTTGAATGGAGAATATCTAAAGCCAAGGGAAGAAAAGATGAAATACAAGAGCTGAACAGATTTAAAAAGGCAGCTTGAAAAGACAAAACAAAGTATTATAATGAAATGTTCAGAGAGCTGGAGTTAGAAAAACAAAAGGGAAGAACACACTCAGCATTTCTCAAGCTAAAAGAAGTGAAGTAAATTTTCAAGTTTCAAGTATCAATATCGAAGGACTCTATGGCAAAATATTGAATGATGCAGGAAGTATAGAAAGAAGATGGAAGGAATACACAAAGTCACTGTATCAAAAAGAGCTTGTCAATGTTCAACTATTTCAGGAGGTAGGATGTTCAAGAACCAATGTTATTGAAGGAAGAAGTCGACACTGCACTGAAAGAATAGGCAAAAAAACAAGGCTCCAAGAATTAAAGGAATACCCACTGAAAGGTTTCAACAAATGGATACAGTAGTGGAGGTGCTTACGCATTTATGCTATCATATTTGGAAGATAACTATCTGGCTGACTGACTGGAAAAGATCAATATTTCTGTCCATTCTAAAAAAAGGTGACCCAACAGAATGTGGAAATTACAGAAAAATATCATTAATATCACATACAAGTAAAATTCTGCTTAAGATAATTCAAAAACCATTGCAGCAAAAACAATTGACAAGGAACTTACCAAAATTCTAGCTGCATGTGGAAGAGGATTTGGAATGAGACTATCATTGCTGATGTCAGATGGATCTTGGCTGAAAGCAAAGAATACCAGAAAGATGTATACTTGTGTTTTACTGACTATGCAAAGACATTTGGCTGTGCATATCATAACAAATTATGGATAACTTTGCAAAGAATGGGAATTGCAGCAGACTTAATTATGTTCATGAGGAATTTGTACATAGATCAAGAGGCTTTTGTTCAAACAAAATTAGGGGATACTGCATGGTTTACAATCAGGAAGGATGTTAGGATTGTATCTTCACCATAATTATTCAAACTGTATGCTGAGCAAATAATTGGAGAAGCTATATGAAGATGAATGTGACTTCAGGATTGGAGGAAGTCTCATTAACAACCTGCAATACGCAAACGAGGCAACATTGCTGAAAGTGAAGATGACTTGAAGCACTTACTGATGAAGATCAAAGACTCCAGTTTTCAGCATGGATTACACCAGAATATAAAGAAAACAAAAATCTTCACAACTGGACCAATACACAACATCATGATATCTGGAGAAAAGATGGAAGTTGTCTGGATTTCATTTTACTTGGGTCCACAATCAACACCCATGAAAGTAGCAGTTAGGAAATCAGATGTCTTATTGCACTGGGAAAAACTGCTGCAAAAGACCTCTTTAAAGTATTAAGAAGCAAAGATGTCACTTGAAGAATAAAATGCACCTGACCCAAACCATGGTATTTTCAATCACCTCATATGCATGTGAAAGCTGGAGAAAAAATAAGGAAGACTGAGGAAGAGTTGATGTCTTTGAATTGTGTTGGTGAAGAATACTGAAAATACCATGAACTGCCAGAAGAATGAACAAATCAGTCCTGGAAGAAGTAAAACCAGAATGTTCTTTGGAAGCAAGAATGGCCAGACTTCCTCTTTGGTCATATTGTCAGAAGGGATCATTTCCTGGAGAAGGACATCATGTTTGACAAATAAAGGGTCAGTGAAAAAGGGGAAGACTTTCAAAGAGATAGGCCCAGTGGCTGCAATGATGGGTCCAAGAATAGGAAGGACTGCAGGACTGGGCAGTGGTTTGTTTTGTTGCACACAGGGTTGCTATGAGTTGGAGGTGGCTTGAGGGCACCTAACACAACAACAACAGTTTTAGCTATTGTTAATTTTCCAGTATCGGAATTTCTGTCAATAACATTCTATGAGAATTACATATGAATTATTTTTGTTTACCTGTGAAATCAAATAGGAAACAGAAGGAGTCAAAATATAATGAAGTCAAAATATTGTGGCAAAAACTTGCTGCTTCATTTAAATACAAATACCACTGAGAGAGGTAAGCTACCATTTATATTTAGACTATGAAAAAAATTATTTATGTTGTGTTTTTGTTACTCCGTGCTGCCCTAACATAAATACCACAGATGGGTGGCTTTAACAAGCAAGAGTTTATTCTCTTACAGTTTTGGAGGCTAGAAGTTGGAGTTCGAAGTGCCAAATTCTAGGAGCTGGGGGAAAGCCCCTCAACCTTGGGCTTCAGCTCCACCTCTTGCTCCTGGCCCACTGGAGCTAGAGGTGTCTCATCACTCAGGCAACTGCTGACTGCTGAGGCTAACAAGCCCAAGGTCAACAAATTAAATGACACAGTCCCAGTATTACCATACAACATAGCAGGCCAAGTTCAAGTCCAGGGACAGTCCCAAGGTCAGCAGAAAACATGACAGGCTTCTAAATGAAGACTTAGCTACAGGAAGGATCCAAGCATGCCAAAAATCTGCAGACCTTTCTCAAAACTTCTTATATATTGGAAGCAGACCATATCCCTCAGGCAGCTACCCAGCTGCTCCAGTAGATTCCATCATGTTGATTATCAATCTCATCATGGAGCATAACTACATCCGGCTGCCTAGCCACTCAAAACCAGGCCCAGACAAGGTGACACACAACTTAACTACCACATGTCACATGCTTTCCAGAGAGCAGGCTTTTCTTCTCAAATGACAGGCACTTGCTTTTCCTGCCTCCTAGTACCTGAAGTTGGACACATAAACTGGACACCATCTACCTCTTTCCCTTGCCTGCAACATTAAATCTAGAGCTGGAGAAACAAAACAGTAGTGATAAAGAATTGTTTTCTTGTGGAAGAGCTATAGCTGCAGGAATTTGCAAAATCCTGGAACAATCACAAATCACAAAGGTCTTGAGTGCCATGTATGGTTTCGGACTTTATCCTGTAGATACTGGAAGCCATAAGAGAACTCTATTTGGATAGTCACATGCTAAGATCTGGGATTCATAAAGATGACTCTAGTAGCAGCCTAGAGAATGCGTTGAGAGAGGACAGATCTGGAGACAGACCTCTGCAGGGCTGAACCATAGCTCTGTGTCTTCCCAACCCAAGACATGAGTACCAGTGATCATACCCTGGCCTTTCATTATGTTGTCCTTGCCCATCTTTGTATCTGCCCAACACCTTTACTGTACTCCATTGGACCCATCTCTGCTCTCCAAAGAAACCTTTATACACCTTCATACCTATACCCTTCCACAAACTCAAGAAATCCCTTATTCCCATTCTCTACCTGACACAGCTGTCGAGTCAGATCCAACTCATAGCGACCCCTCCTTGCGTTTCCGAGGCAGTATCACTATAGAAGTAGATTGCCCAATCTTTCAATATAAAATAAACATCAGTAACTATAACTACTAAGAATTTATTGAAAATGAACTATGTGCCATTAATTGATTTTAATCTTATCAGTTAAAAAATTGAGGTTCAGAAAGTTAACTAGCTTGCTCAAGGTTGTCCAATTAGTGAGTAGTGAGAGTTGGATTTAAATTTAGTTTGACTCCAGGGTCTTGTATGTTCTTAATCCATGCCAGCTTTCCACCAGTAAACATCTGAGTGTTTACCATGTGCCTCACATTTTCACATATATTCTCATATTTAATCCTCATGGCAACATAAGGAGACAGGAATTATCTTAATGTATAGAAAATTTAAACTTGGAGAGTATGAGTAACTTTCCCAGAGTGGCAAACACTGCTGGCACAGCTAAGTACAATGTCATCACACTTTCTTGTAACTGCTTGGCCCATAGACAGCTATTGACATATATTAGCTCCTTCCTTTCTACCTGTTCTTGTTTTTCCACCACCACTCCCCACTTAGGAGCTCTGGTAGCATAGTGGCTAAAGCACTTGACTGCTAACCAGAAGGCTGGTGGTTCAAACCCACCAGCCACTCCTCGGAAGGAAGGTTGGGCAATCCTACTTCCGTAGTGATACTGCCTCGGAAACCCAAGGAGGGGTTGCTATGAGTCAGGGCCGACTCGATGGCAAATAACAACAACAACAACAACAACTCCCCACTTACATCACACTGGTTTCTGAAAAACTGAGTCTGGCCTGATCACATCTTTATCCCCAACCAGCTAGTGCACATTTCTACTGAGATTCCAACTTGCCAATCGGACTAGTTGTTGCTATTGTTATTATGTGCCATCAAGTCAATTCTGATTCTTAACAACCCTATATAACACAAGAGAACTGCCCCCATAGGGCTTCTAGGGTAACACTAGGTCTTTTCTTCCATAGAGAGGCTGGTAGATTAGAACCCCTGACCTTTCGGTTTCCAAGCATTTAACCATTGTACCATCAGGATTCCTTAGCTGGACTAGAGGTATCCATTTTTGGACCTTCTCACTTATATCCTCTTTCAAGTTAAACTGTCAAGCCCCTGCTGCCTAGGTGATTATGTTTTATATTACATAATTCTGCTATTTCACTACAGCTGATTAGACCTGAGAGCGGACAATCAGACTCCTTTGCTTGGAAAGGATGAAATAAGGAATACCAAAAATATGAGTTAAGTTAACGTTGGAACTGAAGCTCAAAGGTAAAGTCAGGATCAGAGCAGCCATTATGGGCTAAGGGTAAGCCTAAACTTCAGGGAGCAGAAACAAAGAAGCATCCTAGAATTCTAGGTGGTAGCAAAAGAAGAATGAAATGTATGTGCTTAGGAAGAAGGGAGAATGCCAAGGAGGTGGGGGAGACCATGAAGCAGAAGAGAGACTGAACAAAGTCTTTATAAATAACGTATTTAATGACAACTCGTCAGTTTCCATCTGAATGTGTCCTTACAAAAAAAGCTTCTTTCTACTCAAGTAATGTGTATGGCACTCTTTCTTACCACCCAAAGAGCTGAACTAGAAACAAAGAAACAGTGTCCTCTTGCTGCTCAATCTGGAGGCTTTGCTATAAATACCTTGGGTCTCCAAATCCAAGAGCCATATGGAAAAAGTCAGGTTGTGAGATGCAAACTCCAAGCCTTAAAGCTAACCACCCCACCACCAAACTCAAGCTGCCATCCCACATGGTTCCCTTCCTGGTTTCTTTCAGACCTTCCTTCAGGTCTCCTCAATAAGTTCTCAAGAATCAGTTTCAATCCCTCTGGAGCCCAGGATGGCTGAGCTGTAGGAAATCTGTCTAGAACTTCTGCAATTCCTCTCATTCAAACTCTCCAGCCCTTTAGGCTCTATGGATTAGGAATGGATTGTTATTGCTATTCATTATAGTTACAAATACAACCCAGGTTTGACCACCCTTTCCATACAGGGCTTCTTAACACTCTTACAGAGTGAACCACCAGAAGGAAACAAGATCTTGAATTACTTTCCCTTACCAGTGATATTTCAAGTCTATTTTGTTTAGCAGCCACACACCCTACTTATTACTAATGCAGTTTAAAAGGTGAAGGCCTGAGAGCTGGCAGTTTCTCTGAACCTCTATACTTATTTTTATTTTTTTTAATCTCTCAGAGATCCCTGCAGGCATAAAAAGCTTCACTTGGAAAAGGTAAGAATCTAAGCATGTTTGGACCAGATTCCTCTGATAAACAGCTCCCATACTAGTTTTGAAACGAGAGGCACACTGTGGCTGTGACACCCACAGTGGCTAGAAAGACTGATGTTAGCAATTGACCATTTTCCAAATTGCTGTGTTTCTGCCACAGTGGGATGCTCACCAGAAAATGAGGGAGTGAGTAATGTAGAAATGACTACTCAGCAAAATTGCCTTTTCTTCTCTTGCTGTTTGCCCCTCCATGCTTACTCTCCAATATAAAAATACACTCGTACATGTGCACACACACTTATGTCTGGAACGCGGCCTGAGCACAGGTTGAGTACATCATTAGCACAAAGAGGAAATTTGAAGCAAGTCTTGGAGGGCTTCCCTCAAAATGTTTCACTAATATGAAATACCTAAAATAGGCAAATATATAGAGATCAGATTCTAATAGTGGTTATCAAGGTGAGAGAGACGGGAAAAGGGGAAATCATTGATTAGGTAGCATTGAGATTCAGTTTATGGGGATGGAAAATTAGGCAATGCACATTGGTGATTGTTGCACAACATGACTGATGTAATTGGTTTTATTGAATTGTACACGTGAAAAATGTTGCATTTACCTATGTTGTGCTCTTTATTTTTGCAATAATAAAAAATACTTTTAAAAAACATATATATCTTTTCCACTAGGTGGTCTCTTCTGCCTGAAGTTTCAGTCCTACATCTGCCTTTGGGGTTTGTTGTTGTTGTTATGTGCCGTCGAGTAGGACCTGACTCATAACAACCCCTCCTTGGGTTTCCAAGGCGATATCACTACGGAAGTAGATTGCCCAACCTTCCTTCCAAGGAGTGGCTGGTGGGTTTGAACTGCCAGACTTCTGGTTATCAGTCAAGTGCCTTAGGCACTATGCTACCATAGCTCCTAAATATATTAAATATTTCTCTGGAAAGGCAACATAGAAATTCAATAGTGTCTGTTTGGGAATTACTTTATCTCATCTTTCCCTCACTGATCAGAGGAATCAAATACTTAGATTGGCTATTGAGAAAAGGTAGAGGAACAAGAGAAGATGAGTTTATTAATAAAGTCTATGTTTTCAGAATTTTCTATAATGAATTTATGTTACTTTCAGTATGCAAATAAATATAAATGAATAGCAAAAAATGATCGCATCCTCTTATTCCCATAAAACTCACTGCTGTCAAGCAGATCCGACTCATAGTGACCCCTCCTTGGGTTTGCAAGGTGCTATCATTATGGAAATAGATTGCCCAATCTTCCTTCCAAGGAGGTGTATTCCTTCTTTTCTTTGTCAGGTAGCTTATATAACCCAGTTTCGTTAGACCAGCATACATTTATCCTAATATGAGCTTTTATGGCTTTGCCTGGATTCCCTGGAAAAAAGATTCTGAAGCAAACATTTACAAGCTAAACTTAATTGGGAAGTACATGCCAGGGAGTGAGTAGTGATAGTTCAGTGGTAGAATTCTCACCATATATAAGGGAGACTTGGGCTCAATTCCCAAACAATGCACCTCATGTGTGGCCACCACACATATGTCAGTGAATGCAGAACAGGTTTCAATAGAGCTTCTAGACTAACACAGACTAGGATAAAAGGCTGGATGACCTCCTTCTGAAAATTAGCCAATGAAACTCTATGGATCACAACAGTCTGATCCACAATCAGTCATGGGAATGGTACAGGATAGAACGCTATTTTGTTCCATTGTTCATAGAGTCACCATGAGTTGGGGACAACTTCATAGCATCTAACAACAACAAGAGTCCCAGGGAAGCAGGAGGAAAGGAAGAAGAATGAGGCAAGGGAGAAAGGAAAGTAAAATAGAAGGGGATATATTACCAAGTAGGATAAAGTTTTGTGAATGGTATGTCTTCAGGGACGTTGCAGTGTCGGTAAATTACATTGTACGGCTTTTCTAGCCATAGTCTTTGTAAACTCCGTGGTGGAATTTTCCATAAGCAACCAAGTAGCTCCTGGTTGTTAAAGTTATCTACCTGGGGTATTTCTGTTGGGAGCAGCAAGAAGAAATTTTCTGGGAAGTTCACTCTCTCTCAGTTGTGTGGAATTCTGGTATTGGGATTAGTTGGTTTTGCCACTCTGCCAGGCTCAAAAGGAGCCCTCCTAGAGGCAAAGAGGAGGAATAATTCTCACTGCTGGCTGAGAGAGATGCGTAGCTAAGAGTCTGACCCATAGCTGAGAGACTGAGCCATTACTGAAAGAGACACACCAGGCTGAGAGACGGCAGCAGTGGAACCAAGAGGCACAAGACAGAGCAGCAGACTTATCTGGCCCACAGAGGCAGAGGCCAGGCCGAAAGGCCAAGGGCCACAGAGGCGTGTCTAAGGGCACATCAGGGGGAAACTGTCCTGACCGAGGAACTGAATCCTGAGTGTATTCCTGAATTTGAGTTGTAGCCTGTATCTGTGAGTGGTGTCTGTGAGTTCTGTGTGGTCGTTGCAAAGAATTGTCAAGCCCAACAGAGAGGTAGTAAGTGTCGTAGGAGGGACAGTTGGTGTCAGAGTTGGTGAAAGGGCTAGAGGAAGGCAGCATGTCTGGCCTCTCTGTAATAGGCCTTGGGCTGTTGATAGTGATTTTGTCCCCCTCTTGTGGGGTTAGAGGATGTCAGAAGATATGGTCTCCTTGCCCCTCTGGCAGAGGTCCTATGAAACTACTGCTTCTCTGTACAATTTGAGTATGGAGGAAAAGGGATATTATCCTGTTGGTCAAGTTCATCCATGGAATATCAGCTCCCTCACATTTCCTAAAATGTGCTATTCAACCCTTAACAACTTCAGGGAAGCCAGATACCTGGATAGCGGTAGCAGCACCTCAAGTGTGAATCACTCTATGAGACATGAGGCTGCAGCTGTCTTTGCCTGTCTGTGTGCAGCCTGTAGCCCCACTGACTGAACACAGTGAGTCAGCATGCATATGTAACACTGAATTTCAGGGTTTCATCATGTTTCCTGCCTCAATAGCAACAGGAACGCTCCATCCAGAGCAGGAAATTTTGGGTTGAGATGTTGGATTCAAAGCAGGTGGAGTATCATGACAACTTGGCTCCTGCCACAAAGATCAAAACCTCCCTTCTTCAGTATTTAAGAATGCAAATGGTATCAGGTGATGTTCCCAGAAAAACATCACTAGACTAAAACAGAAGACCACAGCCAAACAAGAAAGAAGCAGTATATAAACTGAGCTCAGCAGAATACCTGATACACAAAAAATAATTTTTAAAAGGTGAAAACTAGCTACACCAATTATTGGTTTTGTGATTCAGGCAAGTCTCTTAAATGTATTAGTTAGTTTTGTAGTTGTTAGGTGCCATCAAGTCATCTCTGTACATAGTGACTCCATGTACAACAGAACAAAACACTGCCTGGCCCTGTGCCAGCCTCATGGTCCCTACTATACCTGAACCCATCACTGCAGCCACTGTGTCAATCCATCTTTTTGAGAGTCTTCCCCTTTTTTGTTGACCCTCCACTTTACCAAGCATGACATTCCTCTACAGAGATTGGTCCCTTCTGACAACATGACCAAAGTAAGTGAGACCAAGTTGGCCATTCTCGCTTCCAAGGAGCATTTCAGCTGCACTTCTTCCAGGACAGATTTTTAGTTCTATTAGCATTCCACATTACTTTCAGTATTCTTTGCCAATACCACAACTCAAAAGCATCAAATCTTCTTCAGTCTTCCTTATTCAATTCATTGTCTACCTCTTACGTGCATATGAGGCGATTGAAAATACCATTGCTTGGGTTAGGTGTATCTTAGTCTTCAAGGAGATATCATTGCTCTTCAGCATTTGAAAGAGGTCTTTTGCAGCAGATTTGCCCAATGCAGTACATCTTTCGATGTCCTGACTGCTGCTTCCATTGGTGTTGACTGTGGAACCAGTAATATGAAACTGAAGACTGTAGCCTTTAATCTTCATCAGTAAGGCCTTCAAGTCATCCTCACTTTCAGCAAGCAAAGTTGTGTCATCCATGTATCTCGGGTTGTTAATGAGTTTTCCTCCAATCCTGATGTCATATTCTTCTTCATATAGCCCAGCTTCTTGAATTATTTGCTCAGCATACAGATTGAATAGGATGGTGAAAGGGTAAAACACTGATGGTGTATCAGGCAAACCTTCCTGATTTTAAATCATGCCCTATCCCTTGTCCTGTTCAAACAACAGCCTCCTGGTCTATGTACAGGTTCCTCATGAGTACAATTAAGTGTTCTGGAATTCCCATTCTTCTCAATGTTATCCACAATTTGTTATGATCCACACGATCGAATGCCTTTGCACAGTCAATAAAACACAAGTAAACATCTTTCTGATATTCTTTGCTTTGATGCAAGATCCATCTGACATCTGCTATGCTATCTGTTGCTCCATGCCCCCTTCTGAATCCAGCTTGCATTTCTGGAATTTCTCTGTCAATATGCTGCTACAACCATTTTTCAGTTATCTCCAGTAAGATTTTTTACTTGTGTGTGATATCAATGATATTGTTTGATAATTTACACATTCTGCTGGATTACCTTTCTTTGGAATCAGTACAAATATGGATCTTTTCCAGTCAGTTGGCCAGGTAGTTGTCTTCCAAATATCTTGGCATAGCCAAGTGAGTGCCTCCAGCATGGCATTCATTTGTTGAAACATCTCAGTGGGTATTCTGTCAATTCCTGGAGCCTTGCTTTTTTGCCAATTCCTTCAGTGCAGCTTCAACTTCTTCCTTCAGTACCATTGGTTCTTGATTATATGCCACCTCCTGACATAGATGATTATCTACAAATTATTTTTGGTACAGTGACTCTGTGTATTCCATCATCTTCTTTTAATATTTCCTGCATCATTCAACATATTGCCCATGGAATCTTTCAATATTGCAATTCAAGGCTTAAATTTTTTCCTCAGTTCTTGCTGCTTGAGAAATGCAAAGCATGTTCTTCCATTTTGGTTTTCTAACTCCAGATATTTGTATATTTAATTACAATAATTTATTTTGTCTTCTTGAGCTGCTTTTCTGTTCAGCTCTTTTTTCTTGATGATTCTTAAATTTGCTTTAGCTACTCTTCATTCAAGGGCAAGTTTCAGAGTCTCTTTGGATATCCATTTTGGTCTTTTCTTTCATTCCTGTCTTTTTAATGGCCTGTTGCTTTCTTCATGGATGATGTTCTTGATGTCATCTCACAATTATTCTGATATTCAGTCATCGGTGTTCAATGCATCAAATCTATTCTTTAGATGGTTTTTAAATTCAGGAGGAATATTATCAAGGTCATGTTTTGTCTCTTGTGGACTTCCTTTAATTGTCTTCAACTTCAACTTGAACTTGCATATGAGCAGTTGATGGTCTGTTCCACAATCAGCTCCTGGCTTTGTCTTGGCTGAAGATATTGAGCTTCACCATCGCCTCTTGCCATAGATGTAGTCAATCTGATTCCTGTGTGCTCCATCTGGTGAAGCCCACATGTATAGCTGCTGTTTGTATTGTTGAAAAAAAATTATTTGCAATTAAAAAGTCATTGGTCTTACAAAATTCTATCATGCAATCTCCAGCACTTTTCTATCACCAAGGCCAAATTTTCCAACTACTGGTGATTCATCTTTGTTTGCAATTTTTCATTCCAATAACCAGTGATAATTAATACATCTTGATTGCATGTTCGGTCAATTTCAGACTGCAGAACTTGGTAAAAATCTTCAATTCCCTCATCTTTGGCTTTAGCGGTTGGTGCGTAAATTTGAATAATAGTAGTAGTAACTGGTCTTCCTTGTAAGTGTATGGATATTATCCTATTACTGACAGCATTGTACTTCAGGATAGATCTTGATACATTCTTTGTGATGATGAATGCCACGCCATTCCTCTTCAATTTGTCATTCCCAGAATAATAGATCATATGATTATCTGATTCAAAATGGCCAAAAACAGTCCATTTCAGCTCACTAATGCCTAAGATATTGATCTTTATGTGTTCCATTTCATTTTTGACAACTTCCAGTTTTCCTAGATCCATACTTCATATATTCCATGTTCTGATTATTAATGGACATTTGCAGCTATTTCTTCTCAACTTGAGATGTACCACATCGGCAAATGGAGGTCCTGAAAGATTTACTCTTTCCACATCATTAAGGTTGGCTCTACTCTGAGGAGGCAGCTCTTCCTCAGTCCTATTTTGAGTGCCCTCCAACCTGAGGGGCTCATCTTCTGGCACTACATTGGACCACGTTTCAGGGCTATTCATAAAAATTTCCAATAATATATCAGTGTTTCACTGCTATTCGTAAGGTTTTTACTGGCCAATTCTTTGAGAAGTGGTTGGCCTCTTCCTTCTTGTTATGGATTGAAGTGTGTCTCCCAATTATTTAGTGTAGTGTCTTAGTTATCCAGTGCTGCTATAACAGAAATACCACAAGTGGGTGGCTTTAACAAACAAAGTTATTTTCTCACAGTTTCGGAGGCTAGATTTCTGAATTTAGGGTGTTGGCTCTAGTGGAAGGTTTTCTCTCTATGATGGCTGTAGAAGAAAGTTTTTGTCTCTTTGAGCTTCTGCTCCTGAGTGATCTTCATGTGGCTGAGCATCTCTCTTCCTCCATCTCTGCTTCCTGGCTTGTTTGTTTAATCCCTTCTATATCTCAAAATGAGATTGGCTCACGATATTCTCTGCACTAATCCTGCCTCAATAATGTAACAAAGACAACTCATTCCCAGAATATAATTATGCTATTATAATTATAGGCAGAGATGTTAGGATTTACAACTCATGTTTTTGGGAGACACAATTCAATCCATAACATGTAAAGTAGACTAAATTATAGTGACAGAAAAGTCCCTAAATCTCAGTACTGAACATAATAATAATAATAAAATGCTTTGCTTATATCTCAGTTTCATGTCAGTTGGAGTCTTCCTCCATTTTTCCGTGATGCCATTGGGACAGAAGACCACCAAGTCCCCTGCAAAGAGAATAAAGAGCTGAAGGCTTCTGTGGAATATTTTTAAAGTCCAGGCTCAGAAATGGTTTACATCACGATTGTCCACATTCCATTGGCCAGAACTCTTAAAGCCCAATCTAAGTGCAAAGGAGGATGGGAAATGTAGTTTCTGAATGCTCAGGAAGTATTATAGTGAGCATATAGTATTGTCTGTGCCACATGTAACATTCCTGTCCTTAGTCTGACCTATACAATGGAGTTAATAACTCTCTCTCTCTCTCTCTCTCTCTTTCTCTCTCGAAGTTTATCATGAGGATTGAATGAGGTTATATTGGTAAAATCAAAATGTCTTGGGCTAAAATGGCTGCTTCACCTCATACCACTTCATTGCAACCAACAGGAAGAAGAGGTTCTTTAAGGGCACCACTCATTCCTCTTCCTATCTTCCTGTGCAGAACCTAGTCATCTGGTCACACTTAGTTGTACAGGAGGCTAAAGTTAGTCATCATGTGCTCAGCTAAAAGTTTTCTTAGTTTAGAAAAATAGGAGAATGAAATTGAAAGAGAACTAGTAGCTTTTGCTAGTGTGAATGGAGAGGAAGTATTAGGTGTCTGTAAAGTGTCTACTATTGTGCCAATTGTCTCATGGATGGGGGAAGTGCAATCATAATCTTCACGGAGAGCTAAGGCAAAGGCTCAAGAAATGTCCACATGCTCTCCAACCCAAATTAGTCTACTGTCTTTGAAATCTGGCTTTTTCACCAATGTTTGGCTAGGTTAGTAGAGTTTTTGTGTTGTTGTTGTTGTTGTGTTGTTGTCATTCTTTATCTTGTCCAGTGAAGAGTAGTATGTGCATGAAGATGCCAGTAGCTCCATAGCCACAAAATCCTTGAAAACTGAGAGATGAGTCATTAAAATTTATCTGGTGAGGACCTGGTATTGGGAAATAAACAAATTTATCCATTTGACAGTGGGAGAAGATGCCAAAAAGTCATTAAGTAACAAAAAAGTAAGAATGACAGCTATGGGAAATTGAAACCACGTATAAGCAAAAGTCCTGAAGCACCAAAAACCACAAATGAGCAACAGAACCCAGTCAGGAGAGGAAGAAAAAGCCAAAGTTGTAGAAAGAAATAAAGATGTCTTGAGAAAGCCCTGTAAGACTCAAGTTTCCTTAAGATCAGCTTGGCAAGTCTCTATTTCTTTGAAACACAGAAGCCTAACTAAAACACAATATCAACCATGCCAATTTCCAGAGATATATTATGTCTATGTCATAGTTATTGACTTTAAGGAGTGATTTATGTGTTCTGAAGGAGAGGATGGTGGAAAACAGCAGGGATAAATAGAGTATGAAAAACAGATGAATATAAAACCATGGGATAATTACAGTACCCCATGCTACTTATGTTGAAACTGTTAAGCAAACCTCCTTGGGTTTCTGAGGCAGTATCACTGTAGAAGTAGATTGCTCAATCTTCCTTCTGAGGAGTGGCTAGTGGATTTGGACCTCCAGCCTTTTGATTAGCAATCAAATGCCTTAAGCACTACACCACCAGAGCTCCCTTGTGCTACTTATGTTGAAACTGTTGAGCAAAGAAATACATTACCTCGTTTATGACACTGCTATTTTGGCTTTTGTTTCAGCACCAAATGCAATAAGCATTATGACATACACTACAAGGGCTAAGATGTATAGTAATTAGTAGGAATTAACCAAGTTGAACCCAGACAGAAGAGCAATCAGCCGAAGGGATTAGGTGAGGAGGGGAAACTCAGGCCCACCCAGAGTAGCAGGTCAGAAGAGCAGGAGAAAGGGGATAAAAGCCTTGAACCCGGACAGAAGAGCAGTCAGCACCAGGGTTACAGGTGAAGAGAGACAATGCAGGGTCGCCCAGAGTAGCAGGCCGGAAGAGCAGGAGAAAGAGGATAAAAGCCTTGAACCCGGACAGAAGAGCAATCGGCCGAAGGGATTAGGTGAGGAGGGGAAACTCAGGCCCGCCCAGAGTAGCAGGCCGGAAGAGCAGGAGAAAGGGGATAAAAGCATTGAACCCGGAAAGAAGAGCAGTCAGCCTCAGGGATACAGGTGAGGAGAGACAACTCAGGGATGCCCAAAGAAGTAGGCCAGAAGAGCAGGAGAGGGGGGATTAAAAGCCAAGAAGCCAGACAGAGGAACGCTCAGCCAGGTGGGGGTGATACGAGAGGTCTCCAACAGCAGGACAAACTTGTCTGTCAGTTTGTCCTACTGTGGTGACATGTAGACGTGAGTTTTGAGGCTGAGCCTCTGGTGTTTAAAACCCAGAGAGATGCACCTGGTGCACAGGTAACAGCCCAGCTTATA
>NW_006921905.1:2283400-2297380 GCF_000298275.1 Orycteropus afer afer
CCAGACTTCGTCTCACCTATTTTGGTCATGTTGTAAGAAGGGACCATTCCCTGGAGAAGGATGTCATGCTTGGTAGGGTGGAGGGTCGACGAATGAGGGGGAGGCCTTCAACGAGATGGATTGACACGGTGGCTGCAATGATGGGCTCAAGTATAGCAGGGATTGTGGGGCTGACGTGGGATCGCGCAGTGTTTCATTCTGCTGTGCATGGGGTCGCTATGAGTCGGAAACGACTCGACGGCACTTAACAACAACAACAACAACCAAGTTCAGAGAAGTACTCTGTGTTCATGTGTTGTGTTCAAGAGAAGCATTCCAGGAAAAAGAAATAGCATATGTAAGGCTCCTTGGAGTGATACACCATTCATCCTAATTACTCATTTAGCCAGTATATATTGCATGCCCACTGTTCTGCCAGTTTCTGTGGATGAGTCCAAAATCGAGAATGCACACTCAGCTCCTGCTGTCTACTGCCACTACTTTGAAAAACATCCTTGATTCCAGCAGGAACAAGACCTCACAAATACTTTCACATATTCTCTGTGATTTCCAGTGTGAACGAGGACCCTTATGCCACTGAGAAGTTTATCTCCATCCATTTATTAAGCAAGTTATTGAGCCCACATCCAGGAAATCAGTGTCATACTCTTAACTCAAAGATCGAGCTCTACCCTACTGGAGAAGAGACCATGAAAATTTAAATAGCTGTCATACCCACAACCCTCCACTAGGGAATCACCGCAAGCAGGTTATTTCTCAAGACATTTCTTTGATAGCCACAGTACTAACATGTACCCTCCCCACACTACTCAGATCAGGGATCAGAGCATGAACTCACAGCCTCTAAGCTAAAATGGCATAAAACAGCCCAGTTGTTTTCTATTTACAGTAATGGTCATTTTAATAGTAATAGTAATATATATCAAACTTCCAATGATAGTATGATAAAAGCTAGATCTCTACTACTTTTAGAAAAAGGTCAAAGGCATTTTACTACTTACAAAAAAAAAAAAAAAAACTTTAGACACAGCAAGGCCTCTGTGGTGTAAGAATTTACAAAACAAAATATTTTTAAAGAGCTGATTTGTTCTGCACCTAAAGTAATAGGAATAGCAGAGTCATTGTCAAACAAAATATATTTGTAAGCAGAACCTTAACATAAACGCAGCAAGTGAGGCATTCCCTGTGGCAGGAGCAGCTGACAGTTTTTGAGATATCTAGTATTCCAATTTCCAGTTTACATTGGTTCCTATTCCATGCTGAGCTATAATCCCTGTAGTTATCTCTAAACTTTAATAAAAGCCTGTTTCTTGTGGCTGCCTTTTGTCAGTGATGCTTTGGGAAATGAAGGAGAAAAGTCCTGTCAGTAAATGGGGCAGAGTATGGAGTGGGAGAAGTGCAGCCACAAGAGGCAAAAGAGTGAGCTGGTTGATCAAGAAGCTACATTTATAGCAAAAGGCTGTAAGGGATCATAAGGAGCTATGTCAGGAATCTTCCAAAAATCTTCGGGAGGGAGGGGACTGGACAACCCCCTATAGATAGGAGAGAGCTCAGGCCACTTTATCTGGACATTACATTAAAAAACAGCCTGTTATAAACCAAAGCACATGGAATCACTGAGGGCAAATTCCCAGGCTTCCAGTCAGATCCTGTTGACATCAAACCTATGTGTTTTTCTACAGTGGTGAAAAGGAGATACTTTTGACTTAGCAATAACACTTGAGTTCTTCCAGCAACCAAATAAGCAAAAAGAAATGTGTTAGCCTTTACTCTCTTTCTCATCTTCTCATTCCCAAATATGTATGTTATTGGATAGTTGTAGACTACTGCTTAATTTTGTTTTCTGTAAGAAAATGAAAAATTACATCTTGAAAAGCAGCCATAAAGCTTTTCTGTAATTACCAACAAACCTATCAATTTTATAGACAACCTAACTGATAACATATGGTCCAACACTGTTTGTTTGGTGATTTTTTTCCTCTCTCTCTATGAAACCAGCACAATTTGGAGTGATATTTTAATTTATTATTATGAAAGGGATAGCAACTGGTTTTTAATGGTTACAGAATGGTGACTTGCAACCTTGTCCCAGCTGCTGTCACCGTTGTGACGCGAGCAGATTTGCAGCATCTTGTCTCAGGCACACATCAGTGCTCAAGCCTGCTGCCTCCCTCTCTCCCAGTGGACAGGCCACCACCTGCTGTTGGAATAGTGCCAGCCCTTCAGGGAACAAATGTTCCCTTGCTGTTGGGTGATAGGATAGGACAGACGCCGGATTTCAAGGGAGTCAGGGAAAGGCACCCTCGGGCCGACTGCCTCTACTCCTCCACCCATCTGCCTTTCCTGCCTATCAGAGATCTCACCAGTCAGGGCCATAGGGGAATAGGCTTCTTGGCCAGGCAGTGGTCTAGATAGTTCTGACTTCTTTTCCCTAACAGTTTCTCTTGAAGCTTTAGTGGTCATTTATTTATTCAAGCTACATGCATTTATTGAGTCTCTGTTATGTGCCAGACAATTTGCTAAGTGCTAGGAATATAGCCTTGAATACTTCAATGACTGTTCTTGAGAAGGTCACAGTTCAGTAGGGTAGACAAGACACACAAACCAATAAATTATGATACAACATTGAGAATGTTATAACAAAGCTAAAAGAAATGCACAAAGAGGAACAATTAAAGTACCACGTAGCCATGTGGGCTTTGGAGAAGGCTTTGCCTCTCATAACCTGTTTGACTTTGGGCAAATTTTTCAAGGTGTCTAAGTCTCAGTTCCTCATGAGTAAGTGTTAAGTGAGATGATGAAGTAAAGCAGTTTACATGGCACATAGTAAGCACTCAGTAGATTTTGGCCATTATAACTCAGTGAAATCTGTGTCTAAATGTCTCTCCCAAAGATGTAGAATCCCAGGACTGCACCCAGGCAGAGGTTTTGAAAGCTCAGAAAGGATGAGAAGATGAGATCGGTTAATAGACATCAGAACTTAAAGTCAAGCAAGACCCCAAACAGCAGTGTCCAAGGACAAAGCTGTAACACAAGACCAAGCAAAAAAATCCACCTAGACTATTACCCAGGAAGCTCTGATCACAGGAAGACACTTAATACGAGGCAATGGGTCAGAGACTGGCAGTATCAGGCAAAACCCATTCAGAAAGGAGACTGCAATGCAGAGGTGAAAATCTGGAGCACGTGAGACTTGAAAATGTTGGAAAAATCTTCTAGAGGGAATTGATTTAATCTGGTATTGAAAATGAATAGAAGTTTTCTAGAAAGAAGTTGGGGAAGAGTATTCTTTGAAGGGGAAATGGCATGGACAAAGGTATAGTAGCATGCAAGGGGAAAGCAAGAATGTCATGGTGATAGAAACACTGAATGTGTGGGAAGACGTGGAAGAAGATGAGTCTGGAAACAGTCAAGACATGGAGGAGTTTGTATGCCAAGTTACAGAACCTGGTCTTTATCCTGTAAACTGACAATGGTTTTATATCAGACTCACCCATTGACCTCTTACAAGACACCAATGATCAGGCCACACTGCCAGAGATTCTGAGATTATTGGTCTTAGGTAAAGTCCAGCCATGAATATTTTTGTTAAATCTTCCCCAGATGATTCTAATATGCAGCCAGGGTTGAGAACCGGTGCTGTAGGCAATTAGAAGTCAATGGAGATAGTCCTTGTGTGCGCAGAATGCTGTGAAGCTAAGGAAAGATGTTCATTGCATTTCAACAAACATTACAGACTTTGAGTCTGTGCCAGGACCTGTGCTAGGCCCTTAAATATGGAGATGAATCAGACAGGGTCCACTGCTCCCTGTTTAGCTCTTTAGAGGAGAGGTTATCAATCACACTCACCTTCATTGTCTTATCCTGCCTGGGCATTGGGAGCACTTGTAGCTGCAGTCCTTCAGGGGAAGAAGTGCACATAATCAACTCAGTCATCGTGGGGCCTGCTCTGAGGTCTGATGCTGGACTGCAGTGGAGAAAATGAATTGAACAATCTTTTATAGCACAAAATCAATATCATCAGATCAGGAAGCCACACCAGCAGCTGAGGCTGGCAGGGGGTGGGGAAAAGTAAGGGAGAGTGGAAGGAGGCTTGTGGGAGACAACAAGGATGCTAAAACTTAGAGGAGAGAAGACATAGAGGTGTCATGGGATGAGGAAAGAAAGGTGAGCAAAGGGGACTAAGTTAGAGGAATGAAGTACATTCCTGAGAAAGTTTGGACAAATCCATTGCATCCATCTCATCTTAACCTCCTTTCACTGCTCAGAGCCCTGAGTGTTGATAAAAGTAAGGTGAGTAGATGCATGGGAGAAATTAACATTTAAGTTCCTGTCATTGCACTATGTGCTTTGCATATGTTAATGTAATTTGTTGTTTTATTAGGTACCTTCAAGTCGGCTCCCACTCATAGTGACCCTACGTACAACAGAACTTACACCTGAGCCCATTATCGCAGCCACTGTGTCAATCCATCTCATTGTGAGCCAAGCATGATATCCTTCTCCAGGGAATGGTCCCTTCTGACAACATGACCAAAGTAGGTGAGATGACATCTGGACATTCTGGCTTTCAAGGAACATTCCAGCTTCACTTCTTCCAGGACAGGTTTGTTAGTTCTTCTGGCAGCCCATGATACTTTCAATATTCTTCACCAACACAACAACTCAAAAGAATTAGCTCTTCTTGGGTCTTCCTTATTCATTGTCCAGCTCTCTCATGCATATGAGGTAATTTAAAATACCATCACTTGGGTTAGGTTCACCTTAGTCTTCAAAGATACATCTTTGCTTTTCAGCACTTTAAACAGGTCCTTTGCAGCAGATTTGCCCAGTGCAATACATCATCTGATGTCTTGACTGCTGCTTCCATTGTTGTTAATTGTAGAACCAAGTAATATGAAATCTTTGACTACTTCAATCTTTTCTCCATTTATTGTGATGCTGCTTATAGGTACACTTGTGTGAGGATTTTCATTTTCTTTAGGTTGAGATGTAAACCATATTACAGATTGTAGTCTTTAATCTTCATCAGGAAGATCTTCAAGTCATCCTCACTTTCAGGAAGCAAAGCTGTATCATCAGTGTATCACAGGTTGTTAATGAGTCTTCCTCCAATCCTGATGCTCTGCTCTTCTTCATATAGTCCAGCTTCTCAGATTATTTGCTCAGCACACAGACTGAATAAGTATGGTGAAAGGATACAGCCTGACACACTCCCTTCATGATTTTAAACTATAAAGTATCCCCTTGTTCTGTTTGAATGACAGCCTCCTTATCTATGTACAGGTTCTTCATGAGCACAATTAAATGCTCTGGAATTCCCATTCTTCTCAATGTTATCCATAATTTGTTATGATCCACACAATCAAATGCTTTCACATAGTCAATAAAACACAAGTAAACACCTTCTTGGTATTCTTTGCTTTCAGCCAAGATCCATCTGACATCAGCAATGACATCCCTCATTCCACATCCTCTTCTGAATCCAGCTTGCATTTTTGGAAGTTCTCTGTCAATATAGTGCTGCAACCATTTTGAATTATCTTCAGCAAGATTTTACTTTGTATGATATTAATGATATTGTTCAATAATTTCCATATTCTGTGGGATCAGCTTTCTTTGCAGTAGGTACAAATATGGATCTCTTCTCATCAGTTGGCCAGGTAGCTGTCTTCCAAATTTCTTGGCATAGACAAGTGAGTGCCTCCAGTGTGACATCCATTTGTTGAAATTTCTCAGTTGGTATTCTGTCAGTTATTGACTAATAATTAAATTTACACATGGTATAATAGAAATCTAAAATATCACTAGGCTACCTAGCTCATGTGTGATGTAATCACTGACCTCCTTTAGACTTTAAATAGAAATATATGTAGAGCTGCTGTCAAAGGTAAGGCTTTTTTATTACTTGAGAAATAATGATTTTTCCAACCTTGGCATTCATACTAGGCTGAGTAAAAAGGGACCTCACAGATTACCTGCTGTGGATTTAATGAACCTTGAACAGGGAACTTGCTTCCATATAAGACCCTCAATCCACATGGAAACACATTGTCCAAATTACAGGAGGCTGATGAAAGAAAAAGGAAAAAGTCCACCATGCTACCTCAGAGGGAGTTTTCAAGCAGGCACAATATTCTGCCAAGGAAGTCCCATGGGAGGAACTCTGGACTTTCTCATTAGAACTGGGACATAAGCTCACTGGAACCCATGAGAGTGAGGAACATGCAGGGGCCCCTGTGCCCCTGCAGCCCTGCAAGAAATCCCTTCTGGAGGCCAGTGGAGGCCAGCTCTTGTTCACCCTGCACTATTGAACTGCATGGCTAAGTATCTTTTGAGTTCTTTAGACAAAAACCCAACTCAGGCAAAAAGGGAATTTATTGGAGTAGTACTGGGCTATACAAGAGCCCTGGTGACAAAGTGGGTAAGTGCTGAGCTGCTAATCAAAAAGTCCATGGTTTGAACGTACCAGTGGCTCTCTAGGGGGAAGATGTGACAGTCTGCTTTCATAAAGAAGACAGCCTTGGAAATTGTATGGGGCAGTTCTACTCTGTCTTTTAGGGTCACTCTGAGTCAGAATGGACTCATTGGCAATGGGTTTGGTTTGGTACTGGCTTACCTCACATGATAAAAGAAATGTTGAATAATGAAACTGCAGAAATAAGTAGTTGTAACTGGGCTATCGAGGAATTTGGATTCTGGGATCTAAGTTGTAAGCACTTATCCTGTCTTTTCTGTTCACTTCTCATTGCACGTTTCCTTCTCTATCACTTCAGACTGTCTTCCACTGCAAGGTGAAAACAGGGCTAACAACAGCTCCTGAACCTCACAGTGCATGGATTCCAACCACAAAAGACTAAGTACTTGCTCAATTATAGCTTGAAAAATTCTGGAGAATCATTCTATGACAAATTCTATTTGGTTTGGCTTGGGGTGCCTACCTAATCAGCTGTGTCTAGATGAGCAGGATTGTTAAACAGCATGGTAATCCCAACTTTATCTGTATGTTTGGGGGATGTGGTGGATACTACCAGAAGAAGGCAGGGGAATTAGGTTCTTAGATATCCATCTCAGCAACACAAAGGAGATCCTTCAATAATATCAGAGAGAGGTTAATACGATGGGAAGGCTCTTGACACATATTGTTCACATACCAAAAACAATTCACTAAACATATTTTGATCAAAGATTCTATAAAAGAGTCATGATCGAAAAGGGGGAAATATGGAACATAATTTAAAATTCTTGTGGAATCCTGACTTTCTGAATTAATTGAGGCTGGTGAACCCACAAAACTATTGTCCTGAGATAAACTGTAAATTTTAAATCAAAAATATTCCCTGAAGTCTTTTTTAAACCAAACAATAGTTTAGCTTAACTAGTAAAGAATGTCTGCCCTGGGCATCATACTCTTATAAAGAACTTTCTATATTTAATAGGATCAAATTGACAACAGCAACTCAAATGGTTAGAAAGGAGATTTAGGAGGCAGTGATATTGTGTTAATGGGGAAAGAGCAATTCAGAAAAGGGGGTGAGAATGATTGCACAAACTGAAGAATGGAATGAAATGGAACAAATGTCACTGAATTGTACATGTAAAAATTGTTGAATTGATGTATATTCTGACATATTAATTTTCAACAACTATATATATATATATATATATATATATATATGGAATGAGGGATCTCATTGCTGATGTCAGATGGATCTTGGCTGAAAGCAAAGAATACCAAAAAGATGTTTACTTGCGTTTTATTGACTATGCAAAAGCATTCAATTGTGTGGATCATAACAAATTATGAATAATATTGAGAAGACTGGGAATTCCAGAACACTTAATTGTGCTCATGAAGAACCTGTACATAGACAAGGAGACTGTCATTCAAAAGAACAAGGGGATACTTCATAGTTTAAAATCATGAAGGGAGTGCATCAGGGTTGTATCCTTTCCCCATAATTATTCAATCTGTATGCTGAGCAAACAATCTGAGAAGCTGAACTATATGAAGAAGAGCAGGGCATCAGGATTGGAGGAAGACTCATTAACAACCTGTGATACACTGACGACATAACTTTGCTTGCTGAAAGTGAGGATGACTTGAAGCACTTACTGATGAAGATTGAAGACTGCAGTCTGCGGTATGGATCACATCTCAATATAAAGAAAACAAAAATCCTCACAACTAGACAAATAAGCAACATCATGATAAGTGGAGTAAAGACTGAAGTAGTCAAAGACTTCATATTACTTGGTTCTACAATCAACACCAATGGAAGCAGCAGCCAAGATATCAGACGTCATATAGCATTGGGCAAATCTGCTGCAAAAGAACTCTTTCAAGTGCTGAAGAGCGAAGATATCTCCTTGAAGACTAAGGTGCTCCTGACACAAACCATGGTATTTTCAATTACCTCATATGCATGTGAGAGCTGGACAATGAATAAGTAAGACCGGAGAAGAGTTGATGCTTTGTGTTGTGGTGTTAGTGAAGAATGATGAAAGTACCATGGACTGTTAAAAGAACTAACAAATCTATCTTGGAAGAAGTGCAGCTGGAATGCTCCTTGGAAGTGACAATGGCCAGACTTCCTCTCACCAACTTTGGTCATGTTGTCGGAAGGAACCATTCCCTGAAGAATGATATCATGCTTGGTAAAGTGAAGGATCAGTGAAAAAGGGGAAGGCCCTCAACAAGATGAATTGACACAGTGGCTGCAAAGATGAACTCAGGTATAGCAAGGATTGTTGGGCTGGCACAGGACCGGGCAGTGTTTCCTTCTGCTGTACATAGGGTTGCTATGAGTTGGAGATGACTCAACAGCACCTAAAAACAACAATATATACATACATAAATAAATAACCAAACTGACTGCCATCAAGTTGTTTCCAACTCATAGCAACCCCTCCTTGGGTTTCTGAGGTGGTATCTCTATGAAAGTAGATTGCCCAATCTTTCTTCCAAGAAGTGACTGGTGGGTTTGAACTACCAGCCCTTCCGGTTAGCAGTTAAATGCCTTAGGCACTGCACCACCAGAGTTCCCATATATACATACATACGAAAGATGAATAAGACCAGACCACACTCTTCAATGTGCCAACAATACCAATGCAGCAGGTCATCAAACCTGTTTCCTCACTGAGGACACAGAGGACATTTCCCAACCTGCTTGTGATAAACGATGGTCAATTTACTGAGTTCTGGCCAAGTGAAATGTGAGTGTGAGTCATTTCCTGACCTACCCCATAAAAATGATCCTCATGCAATCTTCCATGTGCTTCTTCCCTTCCAGTTGAATGGAATGGAGATGACCCCCAAGTAACCTTGGGAGCCATGTGTTTAAGATTGCAGAACCACAGGTGGAGGAGCCTGACTTCCTGGATCACTGTTTAGAAGAGACCTACTAGCCATATATACTACCACTGGACTCATATAACCAAGAAAATTATTTTATGGTGTTAAGCATTGTGATTTGGAGGCTTATCTATTGCAGGTGCTAGGTCTGCCCTTACTAATATATGTAACAAAGTTTGCATTAACTGAAATTAACTGCTTTGAGCCCCAGCTCTGTGGAAACTTGCTATGCACAATTTGGAGAAAATCACTTTACCTCTCTTAGTCTCTGTTCCCCATCAACTGTATCTACTTTGCAGATTTTATATATATATATATATATATATATATATATATATATATATATATTCTCATTGTTATATACTATTGAGTCGGCCCCGACTCATAGCGACCCCTCCTTGGGTTGCCTAGGTAGTATCACTATATATACATAGTGAAAAGAGATAATGTATGTGGACGAACTTGAATGCTAAATTGCTCTACAAATTAAGGACGAAATATTAGAAAATTGTCTCTGTATCGCTATTTTTCAAATATGCCAAGACATTATAATTTTAGCGGCTAGAAAGCTTTCAAGTTTCTCACTGAAAGTCTTCTACTTAATAAAGGAGACAATATAGGTTATAAGAATATAATTTTTCACATACTCAGTAAAGTATTTTCACTTTAATTGTATTAAATAAGTAGTACTTTAACATTATTATTTGCTGAATTAGTCAGCATTAAAAAAAAAAGGAGCTTGCTCACCACGGTATTATCAAGCTTCATTTACATCCTGAAGAAACCAGGGCTGAAATGGGGGTGGGGGATGCTTATACTTAGTAATTGACAGATCTGAGTCTCAGATCTGGCATCTCTGACTCTGTGTCCCATGTTCTTCCTAGTTAGCATGCTTCCCCATCCTCTTTGTCAATTCCCTTCTACTTGGGCATTTGTAACTGCCACTGCCACTATGTAGGTTCACATGAAGCTATGGATATGGCTCAAATTCAATTTATCCTTCCTCCATCCTCACCAGAATATTTAGAATAAAGATTCATATATGCTGTTAGAGCAACAATTTTCAATTTGTGCTCCTCCAAACTTCTCAAGAACCATATGTATCTGGTTGGAGGGGAGTTGGAGAACGAGATGGGAAGACAAGCCCCTCCACTGCAACTTTAACCAGAGCAGGATATCTTTATCTGTTTTACCTATTGAGCTTCTGGATTAGTTTTCCTTTGAACAAAGTATTTTGCAATTTTTTAAAAAGAAAAAGGTTGAAAGACATTGAACCAGAAAACTGAATTTTAGGGTCATAGACTGTGCCGTAGAAAGGAAGCAAGAAATGAAGGTTTTCTAATACCAGATCTGATAATAATTTCTATGAGTTTACACGAGTCATTTCCCTTTTAGGCCTCAGTTTTCTTTCCTGCAAAATGGAAAGTTTAACAATATGACAGCTTACACTCCTTTCAGTTTCACTTCAGAATGTCTGTAGCGACTGTGAAGAGAATGAGATTCCAGGTGAAGCAACTCGGAGAGTGTGTTCAGTATTGGAGGGGTGGCAGGGAAGGTGGGAGAGGATTGATGTGAGAGGAAGAGCAACAAACAAGATTTGTTGAGCTTCTACTATGTCAAGCCCTGTGCAAACAGTGATAACAAATCATTGGACAAAACAAACACGGTGCTTATAGTCCCAGATCTTACAATGATAGTGTCAAACACAAGTCAATGTCATGAGCTGTCAGAGTGAAAAGCTGGAGCCTCAGGAGCACAAAAGACTCTCTGTCTGCTCCACCCCACCCCTCACCAAGTTTATTCATCATCTTCTTCACAGAGACCTAATACTTTCTTCCACTCAGCCAATTCTCCTGAATCAGTGGCAGAAACAAGGAAGAATCCAGGCCTTTCTTTAATCATTCATTCACCCATTCATTCGTTACATATATAGCACGCACTTACTGAGAACATCCTACATAGAACATATTATACCAGGCACTGAGGATCCAGAGACCAGCCCTCAGATTTAGCAGGGAGTCTTGGAAAGCACTTTCACTGAATTGTGCAAGAGCTGTAATGCAGGGTGAGGGCAGAGGAGTAACGGGTAGTCCTCCACTCCTCTGGAGGCTCCAGATTATTCTTCCCCCATCTCATCTATGCCTTTTGGATGCACCCCCTTGTGCTGAATCAACAAGATCAGGCACAGACATCCGCAGCAAGGAAATAATGAGGGCACCAGAAGGTCACTGCAAATAGAAGGCAGTTATGTTTCTTCGTGATTTAAAGTACTAAATGGTACATTTATTTCCATTAACTGCAATGGGATGGTGTTCACGTGGGTGATAACAGTGGGGTTTTCATGACATCACTTTGGTCTATTTGATTATAAAACCTACTAGGTTTCTTGAGTATTGAATGCTCCTGAAACGATGAAGAATAAAAGATATTCTGTACTTTATATTTCCTTCTCCTTCCACCTGATATTTTTTTAGTTATAGATAAGGCTCTTATTCTTTAATCATTCAGTTAAGAAATATTTATTGAGTCCTACTATGTGCTGAGGAGCTCTGGTAATGTAGTACCTAAGGCACTTGACTGCTAATCAGAAGGCTGGCGGTTCAAACCCACCAGCCAGTCCTCAGAAGGAAGATTGGGCAATCTACTTCCGTAGTAATACCGCCTCTGGAAACCCAAAGAGGGAGCCGAGTCTAGGGCACATAACAACAACATGTGCTGAGGAGCTCTGGTGGCACTATGGTTAAAGCATTGGGATGCTCACCAAAAAGTTGGTGGTTTGATCCCACCGTCTTCTCTGTGGGAGAAAGATGAGGCAGTTTGCTTCTGTAAAGAGTTACAGCCTTGAAAACCCTATGGAGCAGCCCTACTCTGTCCTATAGGGTCACTATGAGTCAGAATTGACTTGATGGCAGTGGTTTGGATTTGACTATGTACTGGACACTATATGTAGACATATAAATGAAAAAGAATTGGTCCTTGATCTCAAAGACCTCAGAGTCTCATGGGGGAAACAATCAAGATGATTCAATTCAACGTGATTATTGAGGAGCTCTGGTAGCATAGTACCTAAGGCACTTGACTGCTCACCAGAAGGCTGGCGGTTCAAACCCACCAGCCACTCCTCGGAAGGAAGGTTGGGCAATCCTACTTCCGTAGTGATACTGTCTCGAAAACCCAAGGAGGGGTCGCTATGAGTTGGGGCCGACTCGACGGCAAACAACAACAACACAACAACATTGTTGCATTACAAGTGAGGCAAATATATAGGGGAAGGACAAGGCAGGAACACACTACCCAGACCTCAGGAGGTTCTAGAAAGGCTTTCTAGAGAAGAAACCAAACCTGAGACTGGAGTGAAGCATCATGGCTAGTCAGGTAGAGGGTGCTCAGGGAGAGGGGAGTTTGTCCTTCTGAAAATACCGTCTCAATGAATGGCCAAAAGCAGATGTGCTCCCAGGAACTCAGCATGCCACATGGGCTATGGAGCCAGATTTTATTACCATTCTTGGTCTGTCACTTCATCTACTTTGAAACATTATTGCAAACCTGAAATCAGAAAATAAGGCAAGTGATGTGCTTCATGCAATGCCTGGGACCAGTAAGTTCTTATAAATGGCTGTGATAAGATAGATGAATATAGATATATTCTCCAAATAATGGAGAACATTGTAGGAGATCAGAGAGGTGGAGGAGTGAGCTCTAGTTCCCTGTTTTGCAGTATCATCTCAGGATGTTGGCATCTACAACAAGTCACAAATGCTGCCAGGTGGGCCTCTCCATACTGTTTTCCATCTTTCTACATTCTCTTAGTTCCTGGGTGCCACAAATAGTTAAGCACTTGACAACTACTCATAATGTTGGCAGTTAGAAGCTCTCTTGAGGCCTTTCAGAAGATAGGACTGATGCTCTGATTCTGAAAGGTCACAGTGTTGAAGATTCTATGAAGCAGTTACACTCTGCATACATGGGGTCACCTGGGGCAGAAGTGACTCAATGGCAACTAACAACAAATTCTGTTGAGGTCCTTGAGTGGCCCAAACAGTTTGCACTTGACTACTAGCCTACAGGGTGGTGGTTCTAACCAACATGGTGGTGCCAAAGAAGAAAGGCCTGGTGACCTATTTCTGTAAAGACTAGAGCCAAGATAACCCTATGGAGCAGTTCTACTCTGTACCATATGAGGTCAACATGAGTCAGCATCGACTCAATGACAATGGGTAGATTATGTTATCTGCTCCCTCCCTTTACCCCTGAGACATAGAGGTAACAAATAACCAGCTGTTAGTAGCCCTAGAGCACTGTTCCATCTCATACCTGGGATGTTGTGATTTCTTTACAACATACCCACATCTTTAAGCATGTTGTTGTTGTTGTTGTTGTTATTTGCCGTCGAGTTGGCCCCAACTCCTGGCGACCCCTCCTTGGGTTTCCAAGGCAGTATCACTACGGAAGTAGGATTGCCCAACCTTCCTTCATCTTTTTTTTTTTTTTTAATTGTGATTTGGGTGAAGATTTACAGAGCAAATTCATTATCCATACAGCAGTTCTCATGTCATTGACCACAGTTTACCACAATGCAAGAGCTCCCCTCCCACTTCCTCCCCATAGTTACCTCTTCCCAG
>NW_006921905.1:2304927-2314665 GCF_000298275.1 Orycteropus afer afer
GTCTGAGCACACAGACTGTGATGGAGTTCCTGTGGGCCCAGAAGGTAGGTGGGAGTGGGGGATGGCTGCACCTCCGTTCACCAAGCGGGTGTGGGTTATAAGAGTAAGAAGAGGAATCTCATACATTTTCAGTCTTGCAGGTCCCAAGTGCCCTTGGGGTTGCTGGAAAGCAGAATGTGTTCTTAAGCCCCAGGAATCTACAAGAGCACTGTCTCTTTAAATATCCAAAATTGTCAAGCCACTTTTTAACCTTCAAAATGGCGGTGCCCTCCAGACCAGCAAAATCCACAGCTCAACCCAACTTCCTCTTCACCTTCTCTGTTTGTTCCCCAGCCACCATGCACAGTCCTCCATGCAGTTTCTGGCTAGCAGTGTGATTTTTAGGTTAATTCTTAGGTCCTACCATCACTCGGGAATCTCCAAGCTGTCTGTGCCATCAGGATTGCTCAGGATCACTGCCAGACCGCAGCTCCGTCTGTCTCCTTTTTTGGTATTTTCACACAAATTCTTCTGCTATTTGGGGTTTAGTCCACTTCTATATCCTTCCCTTCAAGGCTCAGGGGTCAAGGATAATCTGTGTCTGTGTTAATTGGTTTCCCTTTTCTTTGTTGAGAGGGTCTGTGCAGTCTTTCTGCCTAGTCCACCATTTTGCCAGATTCCCCCTATAGCTAAGCATAGATTCTTTATCCAATTTTTCTTTAATAACCCAGGTGAGTGAGGCATCTTTGGAGTCCTGACAAATACAAATTCAGAAAGTCCTGCAAATGGATTCCAAATAAATACATGGAAAATAGAATTGGTAAAAGAGGAGGAAGGAAATTAATTTACTTTCCCTGAGCTACTTATGTTTGTAGTCTGTTAATGCCATACATTAGGGTCTCTAGATTTGCCCCTATTTTTTCTTTGATGATCGTTATAGTTTTAGGTTTCACATTTAAGTCTGTTTCATCTGGAGTTAGTTTTTGTATATGGTGTGAGATATGGATCTAATTTCATTTTTCTGAAAATGAATATCCGGTTTTGCCAGCACCATTTGTTAAAGAGACTATCTTCTTCTCATTTAATGGATTTCAGCCCTTTGTCAAAGATCAGCTGTCCAAAGGTCAATGGATCTATTTCTGGGTTCTCAATTCTATTCCTCTTGTCTATGTGTCTGTTGTACCATTACCAGGCTGTTTTGACTACTATGGCTGTACAGTAGGTTTTGAGATCAAGAGCTATGAGACCTACTTTGTTCTTCTTCTTCAGTAGTGCTTTGCTTATCCAAGTGCTCCTTCCTTTCCATATAAAACTGGTGACTGTCTTTTTCCATCTCATTAAAGAATGTTGATGGACTCTGGATTGGGATTGCATTCAATGTAAAATTTGCTTTCGGTAGTATAGACATTTTCACAATGCTTAGTCTTCCTATCCATGAACATGGTATGTTCTCCCATTTATGTAGATCTCTTATGGTTTCCTGAAGTAGTGTTATGTAGTTTTCTTTGTATAGGTCTTTTGTTTCCCTGGCAAGATTTATTCTGAAGTATTTTATTTTTTTGTAGTTATTATAAAAGGTATTGTTTTCCTTATTTCCTTTTCAGAGATCTCTTTGCTGGCATAGAGGAATCCAACTGATTTTGTATGTTGATCTTGTATCCTGCCACAATGCCAAATATTTAAATTAGTTCCAGTAGTCTTCTTGCTGATTCTTTTGGGTTTTCTATGCATAGGACCATATCATCTGCAAATAGGGATAGTTTTACTTCTTCCTTAACCATATGGATGCCTTCTCTTTCTTTCCTTATTGCCCTGGATAGGACTTCCAATACAACATTGTATAGAAGTGGTGATAGAGGGCATCCTTGTCTGGTTCCTGTTTACAGGGGAAATGCTTTCAGTCTCTCTCCATTGAGAATAATGTTGGCTGTAGGTTTTGCATACATGCCCTTTATTACATTGAGGAACTTCCCTTCTATTCTTATTTTCCTGAGAGTTTTTAACAAGGATGAGTGTTGGACAGTTAAGACCTTTTAAAAAGTAAAATTAAAAAAGAAAAAAAAAAAATTCAAGAAACAATTAGTTGCCATTCCAATCTTGGTCACAATAACACACTTCTGGAGGTCTAGAAGAAAACTCTCTTCTTCAACTTGTGGAATCAAGGCACAAAATTTCAATACTGGAGATTAGATGGAGACTCTGCCCCAGAATCAAGGAGCTCAAAGCCAGATAGAAGCTTGGTGGTAATGTGGCTCACCTGTGTGTGCTGCCGTTTCTTCTGCTTAACAATTTCCAAAGATGGGGACATGGCCACCTATTTAGGGCTACCCACCCATCTATGGTTTTCAGCTCTTAGTGAAAGGAAGGGCTTTCATGAACCAATTCAAAATCTCTCCTTATAACTTTATCTCTCTTTGAGAAGATGCAAGTATTCTCCAAACAGATATTGAATACACTCTTTTGAGGTCCCAAGATAATTATTTCTCACAGTTTGTCTGATTTAAAACATGGGTAGAATAGGATGCCACAACCCATCTGTCAGTTAATTACACTGAGGTGGCTTGCATGTTGCTATGTTGCTGGAAGATAGACCATCAGTGTTTCAAACACCAGCAGGGTCAGCCATGGTGACAGACTAGGAAGAAAAGCTTGGTAATCTAATACCAAAAATTAGCCAATGAAACCCTATTGATCAAAGAATATTATCCAAGACATTGACTCACTTATAATGTGGACATATCATCAGGAGATGTTGTTATTGTTAGATGCTGTTAAGTCATCTCTGACTCATAGCAACCCTATGCACAGCAGAACGAAACACCACCTGGTCCTGCGCAAGTTCTGCAATCCCTGCTATACTTGAGCTCATTGCCGCAGCCACTGTGTCAGTCCATCTTGTTGAGGGCCTTCCCCTCTTTTGTCAACCCTCCACCTTACCAAGCATGACATCCTTCTCCAGGGAATGGTCCCTTCTAATAACATGACCAAATAGGTGAGACCAAGTCTGGCCATTCTCACTTCCAAGGAGGATTCCAGCTGAACTTCCTCCAGGACAGATTTGTTAGTTCTTTTAGTAGTCCATGGTACTTTCAGCACTCTTCGCCAGCACCACAGCTCAAAAGCATCAATTCTTCTTCAGTCTTCCTTATTCATTGTCCAGCTCTCACATGCATATCAAGTGATTGAAAATATCATGGCTTGTGTCAGGTACACCCTAATCCTCAAGGAGCCATCTTTGCCCTTCAGCACTTGAAACAGGTCTTTTGCAGCAGACTTGCCCAGTGCTATATGTTTTCTGATGTCTTGACTGCTAGTTCCATTGCAGTCAATTATAGAACCAAGCAATGTGAAGTCTTTGACAACCTCAGTCTTTTCTCCATTTATCATGATGCTGCTTATAGGTCCAGTTGTGAGGATTTTTGTTTTCTTTATATTGAGGTATAACCATTCTACAGACTGTATTCTTGAATATTCATCAATAAGAGCTTCAAGTCATCCTTCCTTTCAGCAAGCAAAGTTATGTCATCATATCGCAAGTTGTTAATGATTCTTCCTCTGATCTTGATGTCACGTTCTTCATATAATCCAGCTTCTTGGATTATTTGCTCAGCATATAGATTGAATAAGTATAGTGAAAGGACTAATCACTGGAAAAATATAAAATGTTTGGTAAAGTGGAGGGTCAACAAAGTTGTGAGAAACCTTCAAAGTGATAGGTTTACAAAATAGCCACAATAATGGACTCAAACATACCAATGATCAAAAAAGTATAAAATCAGATAGTATTTCCTTCTGTTATACATGGGGTTAGCATGAGTCAGACCCAACTCAGCAGCAACTAACAAGCAGAGTAAGATGTGACTTCAACCGAAAACACCAAACTCACTGTCATCAAGTCAATCCAACTCATAGCAATCCCCTTTGGGTTTCTGAGGCAGTAAATCTTTACAGTAGTAGATTTCCCAGTCTTTTTCCCATGGAGTGGCTGGTGGGTTTGAACCACCAGTCTTTTGGTTATCAGTCAAATGCCTTCGGCACTATACCACCAGAGCTCCTAAGATATGACTTAGGAGGTATGATTTAAAGAGGACCAGGAGGGTCATGTGTCTGAGAAGACCTTCCCTGAGTCCCAATTCCTACCACCTAAAATTTTTCCAGTTGGAATCACAATTATGGGTGGAGTCTGATATTCAAAAGGGTCCCTCTGAAACAGAAATAGATTGTGATTTTTGTTTTTTGTTTTAAGAAGGTCTGTGTTCTTTATGTGTTTTATATTGCAGGTAAACATGGAGAGTGTAGAGTTGGGAGATAAAAATGTATCAAATGAAGCAAAATCTCACAGGATAAGAATGGCTTCCCCAGGGAGCCATGAAAGTGAAGGTATCTCAGCACAGGGAACCACATGTGCAAAAGCACAGAGGAAGGGAAAGATTCCACCCCATTCAGGTAACACAGTAATTGGTGACATGGCAGAGGCCTGGTAGATAGCTAAGACATGAGTTGAAGAGGAAGGTGAGCCTGAATCTGCCATCTTCTGGCTATGACCTTGGGAAAGTCACTTCCTCTCTCTGTGATATGAGGAAGTGAGGCTGCTAGATCATTCTTAAAGGCTTTCCTATTCCATAAATCAATGATTCTAAAAACTCCTCACATTTCTGTAGCTTTTCACAGTTCATAAAGTACATTACCTCATTTCATTCTGCAGCACTGAAGACAAAACTTGGCAGAATTCAGAGTTGACCTTACACTCTCCTGATGACTTTTCAACTGAGATGCAAATCTCAGGGCATCCCCAGGTTCCTGCCTATAATCCATTCTTTCAAGTAGCCTAACACCCTCTTGCTTACCACATTTATGTACATACCTACACATATACACACACATGGTTTCTCAAAGACAAAATAATCACTTGTTAATAGAGTTTCCACATTTAAATTTCAAAAAAGGGTCTGCTCCCTGTCCCCAACCTCATTTAAAATGCCAAAGGGGAAAGATTACTTCCAGTGCCTAGGGGATAGACAAGTCAAACTACTGCCCTAGAAGACTAGTGGTATAGGAATTCAATATCAGGCTTTCAAGAACATGATTTTAAATGGCAGTAGACTAAGAGAACAGGGTGGAAGATCACTTAGCTTCCTCAGTCTATAATTAAAAATCATAATTGATCCAAAAGCGCCTTGATAACTGAGACTGTGTAGTCATGGAGATGATAGAAAGCTGCATATAGGCTAGTTCTAATACTGCCATGCTAAGTAACCTTGAATAAGTTAACTAATTCATCTGGGAATCTGGTTTCTCATCTTAAAAGTTAGAGGTTGGATTAAATGATCAATAAGATGTTTTTCAGTTTATTTCATAATTCACTCAGTGCACATTGATTGAGCGTCTACCCTGTGTGAACTATTATGCTATGCAATGGAATATCACTTTTCAAATTTACATATGTGTGTGTGTGTGTGTATTTACATACACACACACATATGAAAGAGAACACAGTCAATGGCCTCAGGAACTCACATTCTAATTTGGAAGACAGATTGTATAAACTAATAAATGCAATGATTATCATCCATACAGGGGGAGCACAAGGGAAAGAAATCTGCCTGGTACAAAAGTCAGAGTAAGATGTGACTTATTTTAGAGATGATAAAACTAAAGTTCAGAGAGGAGAATTCCTTTGTCCAACTTCATTCAGTGAGTAAGTTGCAAAGCCAAGGACTCCATCAGGGAAGGTGATATTTAAGATGGATTTGAGGATGTAGAAAGCAGAGATGGGCATTCCACCCACAGCAAGCAAAGCAAATGAAGTCACACTTAGGGAACCAGGATTTGTTTGTAATGACTAAAATAGGAATTGAAGAGGAGGGAGAACAGCAGCTGCACAGGCAGGCAGGACCCAGATCTTGCAGAGCTAGGTTGGCCTCACCATGACAATGAAGAGTAATGGGAAGCTGTAAACAAGAGAACAACATGATTAGGTCTGTATTCAGCAAAGTCACTCTGGTTACTGTAGAGAGTACAGGCTGGAGGGAGACAAGACTGGAGATAGAAACTCACTGAAAAAAATGAGGCACATTACTCCAAATGAGAGAGAAAGTTTGAACTAAGGCAGTATCATGGAGATAGAGAGGGATGTTTAATAGCCTTTCAGAAAATGCTATGTGTGATTTATTTGTTTAACCAACACTTATATAGCATTTTCTATGTGCCAGGCACCAGTCTAAGCACTTAGAAATGCTAAGACATATAATCATCAAACTAAACATATGAGGTTGGTACTACAATTGTCTCCATTTTACAGACAAGATAAATGAGACACAGAGAGGGTAATTTACTTATTCATGTTCCCATATAGTGTTTGCTGGATGGATGGGCAGGCCATTTACTTCTTAATAGGGGAGAGTTCAGATGAAAGGGGAAAGAACCAAGTTTTTGGGGAGCATGTTGACCAAGAAATCTTTGACCTCATGGTGTAAAAGACCAACAGGAGGCTAAGCAAGTAGGTGTTTAATAGAGAAGAGAGTTCTGGGTTAAACATATAAATGCAGATGTCATTTATATATAGGTTGCAATTGTCACCAAGAGGCAGCTAAGAGTGGCCCATGTAGAATGGCAGGATGGCGTTCCTCATGATCCACATCTGGTTCTGATTGCATGCCAATAGCCGTTCTTCATTTCCTATGAAATGTTTGTTACTCTGCTAGTTGTGAATTAGCTCTTGTCAAAGAATATGTCCATCTTCATCCAAAGACCATGTCTGAAGTATTCCAATTCACATAAACATAATAAGCAAGTGCATTGCTCAGGAAATAGGACTTTGATAGAAGACCTATAATAAGAAATTGAGGCAGATATAACCCTAAGCAAGCCTTGATTTCACAGAGTCCTGTCTAGTAATTCTGCTCTTTAATATTTCAGAATCTAAACTTAATTATTGTTTCACAACATTGGGCCTATAATTTGGCCATGCTTGATTCTGTATTTACGTCTTTCATTAAAAATTTAGTAAAAATGAATAATTGAAGAAAGAGCAGTGTTTAAAGAATTTTGCAACTACAAATTGAAAGTGGAATTGAATAATGATTATATGCTTTTATAAATTAAGGTGTTTTATTTTGTTTTGAATTGTTTCTAGAGCTCAGAGAATTCTGACAGAATTTTATGAAAAGAAAAGAAAAGTTTCACTGACTTCAGGCGTGACTTCACACATATTTATTTACATACACGTGTAAATAAATACATACACACACGCACACATACAAGAGAGAACTCTTTGGCCATAAAACCATTGTGTTAAGTTTTTACTATGTGCCAGGCACTGGGTTGTATGCCTTCTATTTATTGTCTCATTAAGGTCTTATAACTGCCAGATAAGGGGAAAAGTATTGTCCTTTTTTAGAGATGATAAAACTAGAGTTCAGAGAGGAGAATTCCCTTGTCCAATCTCATTCAATGAGTAAGTTGCAAAGCCAAGGACTCCAACAACCTAGCAGGTTCACACTCAGGACAGTAAGCAAAGCCATTCAAACTCCAGAATTGAGCCATTTTCCTCAATGCCAATACTGTTTCTCTTGCTCTCTGAAAAGAAAACATTCTTTGAATACTCTCTCTTAACCATCCTTACAGACATTATCTCAAGTCCCACTTCCTCCACCAACTCCATCCTATACTGACTTCTCTCTTTTCTCTTCCTTAGTTGACTGTACCACCCACATTACCATTTGGGGCTGAAGCCTCCCCATTGGATAAGTCCTGTCTTTCCCCTTACACTGTTAACTTCTTTTCAGCCTAGACCTGTAAGCCCCTTGCAACATGGGTCTCACTTTATGATTTAATAAATGATAAATAAATTAAACTGAAAAGTGCTTATTGGGGGACTTCAAGGAAGCCCACCAAAAATAGCACACATATGCTCCATATGAGTGCTGAACAAAGCTATAAATAAGCAAAAGAGTGGCAAATGGAAACCAAAAGATCACCTTTATTGCTTGCACTGATAGTTTGGAAGATGTAGGCTAGTATGAAAAGGAAAACAGTTTGTGTAGCACCAAAACCAAGAACCAAGAACCTAGAAACTTAGACTCTGTCATGGTAGGATTAGCCAGGGGAGGACTGGTCAGTTGTCACTCAGAGCACTGGAAGGGCTGTTTCTTCCCAAAAGAAAAAAGATGGGGCATCTTCAGTTATTGTGTGTGTGTGTGTGTGTGTGTGTGTGTGTGAGAGAGAGAGAGAGAGAGAGAGAGAGAGAACACACACACACTTATATATTTATATATATTTCATTTAATATAAAGTTAAATCACCTCTCCTAGGGCAAATCAATTCCATACCAAAAAGAGATGAAGAAGGTGCATAGAGACAGGTATAAGGAAAGCAGTTCCCTTATAAAGTGTTGAAACTTTCACAAAATTTTCATCTGATTCCATCTTTATTGGGTATATAAGAACTAGAGCATCCTTTATAAGACTCCCAAGAGTATAAAAAATAAGTTAAATTTTCAGAGTTCTGGCAAGATGGCAGACTAGGCAGAAGGACTGCACAGACCCTCTTCAACAAAGAAAAGGGAAACCAATTAACACAGACACAGAAGATAATCCTGGACCCCTGAGCCTTGAAGGGAAGAATACAAAAGTGGACTAAACCCCAACTAGCCGAAGAATTTGCATGAAAATACCAAAAAAGGAGACACATGGAGCTGCGGTCTGGCAGCGACCTGAGTGACCCTGACAGCACAGACACCAAAGATGGCTTGGAGATTTCCCTAGTGGTGGTAGGACCTAAGAATTAACCTAAAAATCACCCTGCTAGCCAGGGACTGCACGGAGGACTGTGCACGGTGTCTGCGGAACAAACGGAGAAGGTGAAGAGAAAGGTGGGCTGAGCTGTGGACTTTTGCCAGTCCGGAGGACACCACCATTTTGTAGTTTTAAAAAGCAGCTTGACTATTTTGGGTATTTAAAGAGACAGTGCTCTCACAGATTCCTGTGGTGGTAGGACTTAAGAATTAACCTAAAAATCCCCCTGCTAGCCAGGGACTGCACTGAGGACTGTGCGCGGTGGCTGAGGAACAAACGGAGAAGGTGAAGAGAAAGGTGGGCTGAGCTGTGGACTTTTGCTGGTTCGGAGGGTGCCGCCATTCTGAAGGTTTAAAAAGTGGCTTGACTCTTTTGGATATTCAAAGAGATAGCACTCTCACAGATTTCTGGGGCTTAAGAACACGTTCTGCTTTCCAGCAACCCCAAGGACACTTGGGGCCTGCAAAACTGAAAAGGTAAGACATTCTTCTTATTACTACACCCTACACCTGCTTGGTGAACGCTTGAGGCCATCCCCACAGCAGGTTTTCTTGTTTTTTTTCTTATTTTTTCCTTTTTTCTTTTTTGGTTACTGTTCCTGTGTGATTACATGGTGTATTTTTTGTCCATGTGCATTTAGTTTTTTTGATGGTTATTCAATTGTAATTTGTGTCTAACTGAGTGGGAGACAACAAGAGTCCTCATAAGACACAACTACACCCACACCACACTTACTGAGCGAGAGCCACTTTCTCCTTCTCCACCAATGGGCCAATGATAAAAAACCACCAAGAAGAGCCTGAACCACCCTTGGCAACTCTTCACAAACAGTTAACAGAGATCTAAGTACAACAACATCACGATGCCTCAGAAACAACAGACCATCACAGTCCACACAAAGAAGCAGGATAAAGTGGTAGAAACAAGGGAGAAGGATACAGACCCAGAACACATCCCTGAGGAA
>NW_006921905.1:2317712-2320135 GCF_000298275.1 Orycteropus afer afer
ACGTGTACAGCCTCCGTTTGTGTTGTTGAAAAAAGGTGTTTGCAATGAACAAGTCATTGGTCTTGCAAAATCCTACCATACGAATTCCAGCAAATGAAGGTCTCGAAAGCTTTCTCTTTTCCATATGAGTAAGGCTGGGTTTACTCAGATGTTGCAACTCTTTCCCAGTCCTATTTTGAGAGCTGACAGACAAGTTTTTCCTGCTGTTGGAGACCTCTCGTATCACCCCCACCTGGCTGACTGTTCCTCTGTCTGGCTTCCTGGCTTTTAAGCCCCTTTCTCCTGCTCTTCTGGCGTCCCTGCGTTGTCTCTCCTCACCTGTAAGCCTGGGGCTCAAGGCTTTTATCCCCTTCCCTGCTCTTCTGGCCCGCTACTCTGGTGTCCCTGTGTTGTCTCTCCTCATATGTATGTATATGTGTGTGTAAACACACACCACTACTATCGATTAGATTCTGACTTATAGCAACAATATAAGGACAGATTAGAACAGCTCTACAGAGTTTTCATGGCTGTAAGTTCTAACTAAAGGGATTGCCATGTATTTCACCCACAGTACAGCTTTTGGGTCCAAACCATGAATTTTGGTTAGCAACCAAGTACTTGAATCAGTGCACCAGGGCTCCATATAACTTGCTCTCTGCTCACTCACTCACTCACTCTCTTTCTCTCTCTCCCTGTCTCTCTCTCTGTCTCTGCTGTGCTGGTTAAGTCTGTGTGTCAACTTGGCTGAGCCTGGTTGAGTGGCTGGGTAGCTGGTGTAGTATTCCCCATAATGAGACTGGTAATCAACTTCATGGTGGAATCTACTGTGAGCAGCTGAGTAGCTGCCTTAGGGAATAAGGTCTGTTTCCTGTATATAAGCAGAAGCCTTGGGGAATGGTCTCTAGCTTATGGCATGCTTGAACCCTGCATGTAGCCATGTAGTTGTTCAGCAGCCTGCCATGCCCTGCCAACCTTGGGACTTTCAATGGACTTGAATGAATGGCCTGTTGTGTGGTTTGGTAACATCAGGACTGTGCCTTTTTACTTGTCAACTTTAGGCTTGACAGCCTTAGCAGCCAGCAGCTGTCTGAGTGAAGAAACACCTGTAGCTTCAGTGGGCTGGGAGCAGGAGGCAGAGCTAAATTCCAAGGCTGAGGGGCTTTCACCCAGCCCCTAGAGCCTGGCACTTTGAACTCAGACTTAAAGCCTCCAAATTGTACGTATAAACTCCTGTTTCTTAAAGCCATCCCATTTGTGGTATATTCCTGTCAGAGTGGCACTAGGTAACCAGAACATACATACATACATACATACACACACACACACACAATCACACATATAGACATATATATGTTATATGTATGTATATGTATATTTCATCCATTCAGGGGAAGCACAGCTTAGGGAAACAAACTTGTCTATCAGTTTAACCTACTGTGGTGACATATTGCTATGAGTCTTGAGGCTATGTCACTGGTGTTTCAAACCAAGTGGGGTGCACTTGGTGCACAAGTATCAGCCCAACTTGCAAACTGAGACAGACTAGGAAAAAGGAGGAGGCCATCCACTTCTCAAAGAATTGGCTAGGGAAACCCTTATGAATCACAGAGAAACACAGTCTGATACATTACTCTGCAACTTTATCAATAGTCCAGATACATTGTCCAATACAGAGGAGGAAGACAAGTCACTTAGCTTAGAAAGCTCTCAAAGCAGAACTAGGCAAGAGCTGCATTAGCAGAGTAAAACCAGCCTGACTCACATGGATAAGGTAAAGCTTTCGAGACCTCCATTTGCTGACGTGGCATCACTCAAATTGAGGAGAAACAGCAGCAAACATCCATTAAGAATCAGAACATGGAATGTATGAAGTATGAATCTAGGAAAATTGGATGTTGCCAAAAATGAAATGGAACACATATAGATTGATATCTTAGGTATTAATGAGCTGAAATGGACTGGTTTTGGCCATTTTGAATCAGACAAACATATGATCTACTATGCCAGGAATGACAGTTTAAAGAGGAGTGGCATGGCATTCATCATCACAAAGGATATTTCAAGATCTGTCCTGAAGTACAATGCTGTCAATGATAGGATAATATCCATACGCCTACAAGGAAGACCGGTTAATACGACTGTTATTCAAATTTATGCCCCAACCACCAAAGCCACAGATGAGGAAATTGAAGACTTTTATCAACTTCTGCAGTCTGAAATTGACCAAACATGCAGTCAGGATGTGTAAATTATCACTGGTGAGTGGAATGCAAAAGTTGGAAAGAAGGAAGAATCACTAGTAGTTGGAAAATTTGGCCTTGGTGACAGAAATAATGCTGGAACTCTCATGGTAGAATTTTGCAAGACCAACGACTTGTTCATTGCAAACACCTTTTTTCAACAACACAAACAGTGGCTGCACATGTGGACTTCACCAGATA